>NW_026611788.1:0-151683 GCF_023638135.1 Falco biarmicus
TTTTGTCACCAGCCGAGTCCAAAATTCAGCGATTCCCCATCTCAGCCCAGAAAGCAGGTAGAACAAGTTTTGTGGTGCCTTTCAGCTGCCTACCGGGGTAGTGTAAAAACTACAAACAGAACTCGTTTCTCGCACCTTCCCCGGTGGAGCTGTGCATGGGGTGTGTTTGGAACATTTTGTCACCAGCCGAGTCCAAAACTCAGCTGTTCCCCATCTCAGCCCAGAAAGCAGGTAGAACAAGTTTTGTGGTGCCTTTCAGCTGCCTACCGGGGTAGTGTAAAAACTACCAACAGAACTCGTTTCTGGCACCTTTGCGGGTGGAGCTGTACATGGGGTGTGTTTGGAACATTTTGTCACCAGCCGAGTCCAAAATTCAGCCGTTCCCCATCTCAGCCCAGAAAGCAGGTAGAACAAGTTTTGTGGTGCCTTTCAGCTGCCTACCGGGGGTACTGTAAAAACTACCAACAGAACTCGTTTTTGGCACCTTCCCCGGTGGAGTTGTGCATGGGGGTGTGTTTGGAACGTTTTGTCACCAGCCGAGTCCAAAATTCAGCCGTTCCCCATCTCAGCCCAGAAAGCAGGTAGAACAAGTTTTGTGGTGCCTTTCAGCTGCCTACCGGGGTAGTGTAAAAACTACCAACAGAACTCGTTTTTGGCACCTTCCCCGGTGGAGTTGTGCATGGGGTGTGTTTGGAACATTTTGTCACCAGCCGAGTCCAAAATTCAGCGATTCCCCATCTCAGCCCAGAAAGCAGGTAGAACAAGTTTTGTGGTGCCTTTCAGCTGCCTACCGGGGTACTGTAAAAACTACCAACAGAACTCGTTTCTGGCACCTTCCCCGGTGGAGTTGTGCATGGGGTGTGTTTGGAACATTTTGTCACCAGCCGAGTCCAAAACTCAGCTGTTCCCCATCTCAGCCCAGAAAGCAGGTAGAACAAGTTTTGTGGTGCCTTTCAGCTGCCTACCGGGGGTAGTGTAAAAACTACCAACAGAACTCGTTTCTGGCACCTTTGCCGGTGGAGCTGTGCATGGGGGTGTGTTTGGAACATTTTGTTACCAGCCGAGTCCAAAATTCAGCCGTTCCCCATCTCAGCCCAGAAAGCAGGTAGAAAAACTTTTGTGGTGCATTTCAGCTGCCTACCGGGGTAGTGTAAAAACTACCAACAGAACTCGTTTCTGGCACCTTCCCCGGTGGAGTTGTGCATGGGGTGTGTTTGGAACATTTTGTCACCAGCCGAGTCCAAAATTCAGCGATTCCCCATCTCAGCCCAGAAAGCAGGTAGAACAAGTTTTGTGGTGCCTTTCAGCTGCCTACCGGGGTAGTGTAAAAACTACCAACAGAACTCGTTTCTGGCACCTTTGCGGGTGGAGTTGTGCATGGGGTGTGTTTGGAACATTTTGTCACCAGCCGAGTCCAAAATTCAGCTGTTCCCCATCTCTAGCCCAGGAAGGAGATAAGAACGGTTTTATGGTGCCTTTCAGCTGCCTACCGGGGGTAGTGTAAAAACTACCAACAGAACTCGTTTCTGGCACCTTCCCCGGTGGAGTTGTGCATGGGGTGTGTTTGGAACATTTTGTCACCAGCCGAGTCCAAAATTCAGCGATTCCCATCTCAGCCCAGAAAGCAGGTAGAACAAGTTTTGTGGTGCCTTTCAGCTGCCTACCGGGGGTAGTGTAAAAACTACAAACAGAACTCGTTTCTCGCACCTTCCCCGGTGGAGCTGTGCATGGGGTGTGTTTGGAACATATTGTTACCAGCCGAGTCCAAAACTCAGCTGTTCCCCATCTCAGCCCAGAAAGCAGGTAGAACAAGTTTTGTGGTGCCTTTCAGCTGCCTACCGGGGTAGTGTAAAAACTACCAACAGAACTCGTTTCTGGCACCTTTGCGGGTGGAGCTGTACATGGGGTGTGTTTGGAACATTTTGTCACCAGCCGAGTCCAAAATTCAGCCGTTCCCCATCTCAGCCCAGAAAGCAGGTAGAACAAGTTTTGTGGTGCCTTTCAGCTGCCTACCGGGGTACTGTAAAAACTACCAACAGAACTCGTTTCTGGCACCTTCCCCGGTGGAGTTGTGCATGGGTGTGTTTGGAACATTTTGTCAGCAGCAGCCGAGTCCAAAACTCAGCTGTTCCCCATCTCAGCCCAGAAAGCAGGTAGAACAAGTTTTGTGGTGCCTTTCAGCTGCCTACCGGGGTAGTGTAAAAACTACTAAAAGAACTCCTTTCTCGCACCTTCCCCGGTGGAGTTGTGCATGGGGTGTGTTTGGAACGTTTTGTCACCAGCCGAGTCCAAAATTCAGCCGTTCCCCATCTCAGCCCAGAAAGCAGGTAGAACAAGTTTTGTGGTGCCTTTCAGCTGCCTACCGGGGTACTGTAAAAACTACCAACAGAACTCGTTTTTGGCACCTTCCCCGGTGGAGTTGTGCATGGGGTGTGTTTGGAACATTTTGTCACCAGCCGAGTCCAAAATTCAGCGATTCCCCATCTCAGCCCAGAAAGCAGGTAGAACAAGTTTTGTGGTGCCTTTCAGCTGCCTACCGGGGTACTGTAAAAACTACCAACAGAACTCGTTTCTGGCACCTTCCCCGGTGGAGTTGTGCATGGGGTGTGTTTGGAACATTTTGTCACCAGCCGAGTCCAAAACTCAGCTGTTCCCCATCTCAGCCCAGAAAGCAGGTAGAACAAGTTTTGTGGTGCCTTTCAGCTGCCTACCGGGGTAGTGTAAAAACTACCAACAGAACTCGTTTCTGGCACCTTCCCCCGGTGGAGTTGTGCATGGGGTGTGTTTGGAACATTTTGTCACCAGCCGAGTCCAAAATTCAGCGATTCTCCATCTCAGCCCAGAAAGCAGGTAGAACAAGTTTTGTGGTGCCTTTCAGCTGCCTACCGGGGTAGCGTAAAAACTACCAACAGAACTCGTTTCTGGCACCTTTGCGGGTGGAGTTGTGCATGGGGTGTGTTTGGAACATTTTGTTACCAGCCGAGTCCAAAACTCAGCCGTTCCCCATCTCAGCCCAGAAAGCAGGTAGAAAAACTTTTGTGGTGCCTTTCAGCTGCCTACCGGGGGTAGTGTAAAAACTACCAACAGAACTCGTTTCTGGCACCTTTGCCGGTGGAGCTGTGCATGGGGTGTGTTTGGAACATTTTGTCACCAGCCGAGTCCAAAACTCAGCTGTTCCCCATCTCAGCCCAGAAAGCAGGTAGAAAAACTTTTGTGGTGCCTTTCAGCTGCCTACCAGGGTAGTGTAAAAACTACCAACAGAACTCGTTTCTGGCACCTTCCCCGGTGGAGCTGTGCATGGGGTGTGTTTGGAACATTTTGTTACCAGCCGAGTCCAAAATTCAGCCGTTCCCCATCTCAGCCCAGAAAGCAGGGTAGAACAAGTTTTGTGGTGCCTTTCAGCTGCCTACCGGGGTAGTGTAAAAACTACCAACAGAACTCGTTTCTGGCACCTTCCCCGGTGGAGTTGTGCATGGGGGTGTGTTTGGAACATTTTGTCACCAGCCGAGTCCAAAACTCAGCGATTCCCCATCTCAGCCCAGAAAGCAGGTAGAACAAGTTTTGTGGTGCCTTTCAGCTGCCTACGGGGTAGTGTAAAAACTACCAACAGAACTCGTTTCTGGCACCTTTGCGGGTGGAGTTGTGCATGGGGTGTGTTTGGAACATTTTGTCACCAGCCGAGTCCAAAATTCAGCTGTTCCCCATCTCTAGCCCAGGAAGGAGATAAGAACCGGTTTTATGGTGCCTTTCAGCTGCCTACCAGGGTAGTGTAAAAACTACCAACAGAACTCGTTTCTGGCACCTTCCCCGGTGGAGTTGTGCATGGGGTGTGTTTGGAACATTTTGTCACCAGCCGAGTCCAAAATTCAGCGATTCCCCATCTCAGCCCAGAAAGCAGGTAGAAAAACTTTTGTGGTGCCTTTCAGCTGCCTACCGGGGGTAGTGTAAAAAACTACCAACAGAACTCGTTTCTGGCACCTTCCCCGGTGGAGTTGTGCATGGGGTGGTTTTGGAACATTTTTGTCACCAGCCGAGTCCAAAACTCAGCGATTCCCCATCTCAGCCCAGAAAGCAGGTAGAACAAGTTTTGTGGTGCCTTTCAGCTGCCTACCGGGGTAGTGTAAAAACTACCAACAGAACTCGTTTCTGGCACCTTTGCGGGTGGAGTTGTGCATGGGGTGTGTTTGGAACATTTTGTCACCAGCCGAGTCCAAAATTCAGCTGTTCTCCATCTCTAGCCCAGGAAGGAGATAAGAACCCGTTTTATGGTGCCTTTCAGCTGCCTACCGGGGTAGTGTAAAAACTACCAACAGAACTCGTTTCTGGCACCTTCCCCGGTGGAGTTGTGCATGGGGTGGTGTTTGGAACATTTTGTCACCAGCCGAGTCCAAAATTCAGCGATTCCCCATCTCAGCCCAGAAAGCAGGTAGAAAAACTTTTGTGGTGCCTTTCAGCTGCCTACCGGGGTAGTGTAAAAACTACCAACAGAACTCGTTTCTGGCACCTTCCCCGGTGGAGCTGTGCATGGGGTGTGTTTGGAACATTTTGTTACCAGCCGAGTCCAAAATTCAGCCGTTCCCCATCTCAGCCCAGAAAGCAGGTAGAACAAGTTTTGTGGTGCCTTTCAGCTGCCTACCGGGGTAGTGTAAAAACTACCAACAGAACTCGTTTCTGGCACCTTCCCCGGTGGAGTTGTGCATGGGGTGTGTTTGGAACATTTTGTCACCAGCCGAGTCCAAAACTCAGCGATTCCCCATCTCAGCCCAGAAAGCAGGTAGAACAAGTTTTGTGGTGCCTTTCAGCTGCCTACCGGGGTAGTGTAAAAACTACCAACAGAACTCGTTTCTGGCACCTTTGCGGGTGGAGTTGTGCATGGGGTGTGTTTGGAACATTTTGTCACCAGCCGAGTCCAAAATTCAGCTGTTCCCCATCTCTAGCCCAGGAAGGAGATAAGAACCGGTTTTATGGTGCCTTTCAGCTGCCTACCGGGGTAGTGTAAAAACTACCAACAGAACTCGTTTCTGGCACCTTCCCCGGTGGAGTTGTGCATGGGGTGTGTTTGGAACATTTTGTCACCAGCCGAGTCCAAAATTCAGCGATTCCCCATCTCAGCCCAGAAAGCAGGTAGAACAAGTTTTGTGGTGCCTTTCAGCTGCCTACCGGGGTAGTGTAAAAACTACAAACAGAACTCGTTTCTCGCACCTTCCCCGGTGGAGCTGTGCATGGGGTGTGTTTGGAACATTTTGTCACCAGCCGAGTCCAAAACTCAGCTGTTCCCCATTTCAGCCCAGAAAGCAGGTAGAAAAACTTTTGTGGTGCCTTTCTCTTGCCTACCTGGGTAGTGTAAAAACTACCAAAAGAACTCATTTCTGGCACCTTCCCCGGTGGAGTTGTGCATGGGGTGTGTTTGGAACATTTTGTCACCAGCCGAGTCCAAAATTCAGCGATTCCCCATCTCAGCCCAGAAAGCAGGTAGAACAAGTTTTGTGGTGCCTTTCAGCTGCCTACCGGGGTAGTGTAAAAACTACCAACAGAACTCGTTTCTGGCTCCTTTGCCGGTGGAGCTGTGCATGGGGTGTGTTTGGAACATTTTGTCACCAGCCGAGTCCAAAATTCAGCTGTTCCCCATCTCAGCCCAGAAAGCAGGTAGAACAAGTTTTGTGGTGCCTTTCAGCTGCCTACCGGGGTAGTGTAAAAACTACCAACAGAACTCGTTTCTGGCACCTTCCCCGGTGGAGTTGTGCATGGGGTGTGTTTGGAACATTTTGTCAGCAGCCGAGTCCAAAATTCAGCGATTCTCCATCTCAGCCCAGAAAGCAGGTAGAAAAACTTTTGTGGTGCCTTTCAGCTGCCTACCGGGGTAGCGTAAAAACTACCAACAGAACTCGTTTTCTGGCACCTTCCTCGGTGGAGTTGTGCATGGGGTGTGTTTGGAACATTTTGTTACCAGCCGAGTCCAAAACTCAGCCGTTCCCCATCTCAGCCCAGAAAGCAGGTAGAAAAACTTTTGTGGTGCCTTTCAGCTGCCTACCGGGGTAGTGTAAAAACTACCAACAGAACTCGTTTCTGGCACCTTTGCCGGTGGAGCTGTGCATGGGGTGTGTTTGGAACATTTTGTCACCAGCCGAGTCCAAAATTCAGCTGTTCCCCATCTCTAGCCCAGGAAGGAGATAAGAACCGGTTTTATGGTGCCTTTCAGCTGCCTACCAGGGTAGTGTAAAAACTACCAACAGAACTCGTTTCTCGCACCTTCCCCGGTGGAGCTGTGCATGGGGTGTGTTTGGAACATTTTGTCACCAGCCGAGTCCAAAACTCAGCTGTTCCCCATCTCAGCCCAGAAAGCAGGTAGAACAAGTTTTGTGGTGCCTTTCAGCTGCCTACCGGGGTAGTGTAAAAACTACCAACAGAACTCGTTTCTGGCACCTTTGCCGGTGGAGCTGTGCATGGGGTGTGTGTTTGGAACATTTTGTCACCAGCCGAGTCCAAAATTCAGCCGTTCCCCATCTCAGCCCAGAAAGCAGGTAGAACAAGTTTTGTGGTGCCTTTCAGCTGCCTACCGGGGGTACTGTAAAAACTACCAACAGAACTCGTTTTTGGCACCTTCCCCGGTGGAGTTGTGCATGGGGTGTGTTTGGAACATTTTGTCAGCAGCCGAGTCCAAAACTCAGCTGTTCCCCATCTCAGCCCAGAAAGCAGGTAGAACAAGTTTTGTGGTGCCTTTCAGCTGCCTACCGGGGTAGTGTAAAAACTACTAAAAAACTCCTTTCTCGCACCTTCCCCGGTGGAGTAGTGCATGGGGTGTGTTTGGAACGTTTTGTCACCAGCCGAGTCCAAAATTCAGCCGTTCCCCATCTCAGCCCAGAAAGCAGGTAGAACAAGTTTTGTGGTGCCTTTCAGCTGCCTACCGGGGTACTGTAAAAACTACCAACAGAACTCGTTTTTGGCACCTTCCCCGGTGGAGTTGTGCATGGGGTGTGTTTGGAACATTTTGTCACCAGCCGAGTCCAAAATTCAGCCGTTCCCCATCTCAGCCCAGAAAGCAGGTAGAACAAGTTTTGTGGTGCCTTTCAGCTGCCTACCGGGGTACTGTAAAAACTACCAACAGAACTCGTTTCTGGCACCTTCCCCGGTGGAGCTGTGCATGGGGTGTGTTTGGAACATTTTGTCAGCAGCCGAGTCCAAAACTCAGCTGTTCCCCATCTCAGCCCAGAAAGCAGGTAGAACAAGTTTTGTGGTGCCTTTCAGCTGCCTACCGGGGTAGTGTAAAAACTACTAAAAGAACTCCTTTCTCGCACCTTCCCCGGTGGAGTTGTGCATGGGGTGTGTTTGGAACGTTTTGTCACCAGCCGAGTCCAAAATTCAGCCGTTCCCCATCTCAGCCCAGAAAGCAGGTAGAACAAGTTTTGTGGTGCCTTTCAGCTGCCTACCGGGGTAGTGTAAAAACTACCAACAGAACTCGTTTTTGGCACCTTCCCCGGTGGAGTTGTGCATGGGGTGTGTTTGGAACATTTTGTCACCAGCCGAGTCCAAAATTCAGCGATTCCCCATCTCAGCCCAGAAAGCAGGTAGAACAAGTTTTGTGGTGCCTTTCAGCTGCCTACCGGGGTACTGTAAAAACTACCAACAGAACTCGTTTCTGGCACCTTCCCCGGTGGAGTTGTGCATGGGGTGTGTTTGGAACATTTTGTCACCAGCCGAGTCCAAAACTCAGCTGTTCCCCATCTCAGCCCAGAAAGCAGGTAGAACAAGTTTTGTGGTGCCTTTCAGCTGCCTACCGGGGGTAGTGTAAAAACTACCAACAGAACTCGTTTCTGGCACCTTTGCCGGTGGAGCTGTGCATGGGGTGTGTTTGGAACATTTTGTTACCAGCCGAGTCCAAAATTCAGCCGTTCCCCATCTCAGCCCAGAAAGCAGGTAGAAAAACTTTTGTGGTGCATTTCAGCTGCCTACCGGGGTAGTGTAAAAACTACCAACAGAACTCGTTTCTGGCACCTTCCCCGGTGGAGTTGTGCATGGGGTGTGTTTGGAACATTTTGTCACCAGCCGAGTCCAAAATTCAGCGATTCCCCATCTCAGCCCAGAAAGCAGGTAGAACAAGTTTTGTGGTGCCTTTCAGCTGCCTACCGGGGTGGTACTGTAAAAAACTACCAACAGAACTCGTTTCTGGCACCTTTGCGGGTGGAGTTGTGCATGGGGTGTGTTTGGAACATTTTGTCACCAGCCGAGTCCAAAATTCAGCTGTTCCCCATCTCTAGCCCAGGAAGGAGATAAGAACCGGTTTTATGGTGCCTTTCAGGTGCCTACCGGGGTACTGTAAAAAACTACCAACAGAACTCGTTTCTGGCACCTTCCCCGGTGGAGTTGTGCATGGGGTGTGTTTGGAACATTTTGTCACCAGCCGAGTCCAAAATTCAGCGATTCCCCATCTCAGCCCAGAAAGCAGGTAGAACAAGTTTTGTGGTGCCTTTCAGCTGCCTACCGGGGTAGTGTAAAAACTACAAACAGAACTCGTTTCTCGCACCTTCCCCGGTGGAGCTGTGCATGGGGTGTGTTTGGAACATTTTGTCACCAGCCGAGTCCAAAACTCAGCTGTTCCCCATCTCAGCCCAGAAAGCAGGTAGAACAAGTTTTGTGGTGCCTTTCAGCTGCCTACCGGGGTAGTGTAAAAACTACCAACAGAACTCGTTTCTGGCACCTTTGCGGGTGGAGCTGTGCATGGGGTGTGTTTGGAACATTTTGTCACCAGCCGAGTCCAAAATTCAGCCGTTCCCCATCTCAGCCCAGAAAGCAGGTAGAACAAGTTTTGTGGTGCCTTTCAGCTGCCTACCGGGGTACTGTAAAAACTACCAACAGAACTCGTTTTTGGCACCTTCCCCGGTGGAGTTGTGCATGGGTGTGTTTGGAACATTTTGTCAGCAGCCGAGTCCAAAACTCAGCTGTTCCCCATCTCAGTCCAGAAAGCAGGTAGAACAAGTTTTGTGGTGCCTTTCAGCTGCCTACCGGGGTAGTGTAAAAACTACTAAAAGAACTCCTTTCTCGCACCTTCCCCCGGTGGAGTTGTGCATGGGGTGTGTTTGGAACGTTTTGTCACCAGCCGAGTCCAAAATTCAGCCGTTCCCCATCTCAGCCCAGAAAGCAGGTAGAACAAGTTTTGTGGTGCCTTTCAGCTGCCTACCGGGGTAGTGTAAAAACTACCAACAGAACTCGTTTCTGGCACCTTCCCCGGTGGAGTTGTGCATGGGGTGTGTTTGGAACATTTTGTCACCAGCCGAGTCCAAAATTCAGCGATTCCCCATCTCAGCCCAGAAAGCAGGTAGAAACAAGTTTTGTGGTGTTTTCAGCTGCCTACCGGGGTACTGTAAAAACTACCAACAGAACTCGTTTCTGGCACCTTCCCCGGTGGAGTTGTGCATGGGGTGTGTTTGGAACATTTTGTCACCAGCCGAGTCCAAAACTCAGCTGTTCCCCATCTCAGCCCAGAAAGCAGGTAGAACAAGTTTTGTGGTGCCTTTCAGCTGCCTACCGGGGTAGTGTAAAAACTACCAACAGAACTCGTTTCTGGCACCTTCCCCGGTGGAGTTGTGCATGGGGTGTGTTTGGAACATTTTGTCACCAGCCGAGTCCAAAATTCAGCTGTTCCCCATCTCAGCCCAGAAAGCAGGTAGAACAAGTTTTGTGGTGCCTTTCAGCTGCCTACCGGGGGTAGTGTAAAAACTACCAACAGAACTCGTTTCTGGCACCTTCCTCGGTGGAGTTGTGCATGGGGTGTGTTTGGAACATTTTGTCACCAGCCGAGTCCAAAATTCAGCGATTCTCCATCTCAGCCCAGAAAGCAGGTAGAACAAGTTTTGTGGTGCCTTTCAGCTGCCTACCGGGGTAGCGTAAAAACTACCAACAGAACTCGTTTCTGGCACCTTCCTCGGTGGAGTTGTGCATGGGGTGTGTTTGGAACATTTTGTCACCAGCCGAATCCAAAACTCAGCTGTTCCCCATCTCAGCCCAGAAAGCAGGTAGAAAAACTTTTGTGGTGCCTTTCAGCTGCCTACCGGGGTACTGTAAAAACTACCAACAGAACTCGTTTCTGGCACCTTCCCCGGTGGAGTTGTGCATGGGGTGTGTTTGGAACATTTTGTCACCAGCCGAGTCCAAAATTCAGCGATTCTCCATCTCAGCCCAGAAAGCAGGTAGAAAAACTTTTGTGGTGCCTTTCAGCTGCCTACCGGGGTAGCGTAAAAACTACCAACAGAACTCGTTTCTGGCACCTTCCTCGGTGGAGTTGTGCATGGGGTGTGTTTGGAACATTTTGTTACCAGCCGAGTCCAAAACTCAGCCGTTCCCCATCTCAGCCCAGAAAGCAGGTAGAAAAACTTTTGTGGTGCCTTTCAGCTGCCTACCGGGGTAGTGTAAAAACTACCAACAGAACTCGTTTCTGGCACCTTTGCCGGTGGAGCTGTGCATGGGGTGTGTTTGGAACATTTTGTCACCAGCCGAGTCCAAAATTCAGCGATTCCCCATCTCAGCCCAGAAAGCAGGTAGAACAAGTTTTGTGGTGCCTTTCAGCTGCCTACCGGGGGTAGTGTAAAAACTACCAACAGAACTCGTTTCTGGCACCTTCCCCGGTGGAGCTGTGCATGGGGTGTGTTTGGAACATTTTGTTACCAGCCGAGTCCAAAATTCAGCCGTTCCCCATCTCAGCCCAGAAAGCAGGTAGAACAAGTTTTGTGGTGCCTTTCAGCTGCCTACCGGGGGTAGTGTAAAAACTACCAACAGAACTCGTTTCTGGCACCTTCCCCGGTGGAGTTGTGCATGGGGTGTGTTTGGAACATTTTGTCAGCAGCCGAGTCCAAAATTCAGCGATTCTCCATCTCAGCCCAGAAAGCAGGTAGAACAAGTTTTGTGGTGCCTTTCAGCTGCCTACCGGGGGTAGCGTAAAAACTACCAACAGAACTCGTTTCTGGCACCTTCCTCGGTGGAGTTGTGCATGGGGTGTGTTTGGAACATTTTGTCACCAGCCGAATCCAAAACTCAGCTGTTCCCCATCTCAGCCCAGAAAGCAGGTAGAAAAACTTTTGTGGTGCCTTTCAGCTGCCTACCGGGGGTACTGTAAAAACTACCAACAGAACTCGTTTCTGGCACCTTCCCCGGTGGAGTTGTGCATGGGGTGTGTTTGGAACATTTTGTCACCAGCCGAGTCCAAAATTCAGCCGTTCCCCATCTCAGCCCAGAAAGCAGGTAGAAAAACTTTTGTGGTGCCTTTCAGCTGCCTACCGGGGTAGCGTAAAAACTACCAACAGAACTCGTTTCTGGCACCTTTGCCGGTGGAGCTGTGCATGGTGTGTGTTTGGAACATTTTGTTACCAGCCGAGTCCAAAACTCAGCCGTTCCCCATCTCAGCCCAGAAAGCAGGTAGAAAAACTTTTGTGGTGCCTTTCAGCTGCCTACCGGGGTAGTGTAAAAACTACCAACAGAACTCGTTTCTGGCACCTTCCCCGGTGGAGTTGTGCATGGGGTGTGTTTGGAACATTTTGTTACCAGCCGAGTCCAAAACTCAGCCGTTCCCCATCTCAGCCCAGAAAGCAGGTAGAAAAACTTTTGTGGTGCCTTTCAGCTGCCTACCGGGGGAGTGTAAAAACTACCAACAGAACTCGTTTCTGGCACCTTTGCCGGTGGAGCTGTGCATGGGGTGTGTTTGGAACATTTTGTCACCAGCCGAGTCCAAAATTCAGCGCTTCCCCATCTCAGCCCAGAAAGCAGGTAGAACAAGTTTTGTGGTGCCTTTCAGCTGCCTACCGGGGTAGTGTAAAAACTACCAACAGAACTCGTTTCTGGCACCTTCCCCGGTGGAGTTGTGCATGGGGTGTGTTTGGAACATTTTGTCACCAGCCGAGTCCAAAATTCAGCGATTCCCCATCTCAGCCCAGAAAGCAGGTAGAACAAGTTTTGTGGTGCCTTTCAGCTGCCTACTGGGGTAGTGTAAAAACTACAAACAGAACTCGTTTCTCGCACCTTCCCCGGTGGAGCTGTGCATGGGGTGTGTTTGGAACATTTTGTCACCAGCCGAGTCCAAAACTCAGCTGTTCCCCATCTCAGCCCAGAAAGCAGGTAGAACAAGTTTTGTGGTGCCTTTCAGCTGCCTACCGGGGTAGTGTAAAAACTACCAACAGAACTCGTTTCTGGCACCTTCCCCGGTGGAGTTGTGCATGGGGTGTGTTTGGAACATTTTGTCACCAGCCGAGTCCAAAATTCAGCGATTCCCCATCTCAGCCCAGAAAGCAGGTAGAACAAGTTTTGTGGTGCCTTTCAGCTGCCTACCGGGGTAGTGTAAAAACTACCAACAGAACTCGTTTCTGGCACCTTCCCCGGTGGAGTTGTGCATGGGGTGTGTTTGGAACATTTTGTCACCAGCCGAGTCCAAAACTCAGCTGTTCCCCATCTCAGCCCAGAAAGCAGGTAGAACAACTTTTGTGGTGCCTTTCAGCTGCCTACCGGGGGTAGTGTAAAAACTACCAACAGAACTCGTTTCTGGCACCTTCCCCGGTGGAGTTGTGCATGGGGTGTGTTTGGAACATTTTGTCAGCAGCCGAGTCCAAAACTCAGCTGTTCCCCATCTCAGCCCAGAAAGCAGGTAGAACAACTTTTGTGGTGCCTTTCAGCTGCCTACCGGGGTAGTGTAAAAACTACCAACAGAACTCGTTTCTGGCACCTTCCCCGGTGGAGCTGTGCATTAGGTGTGTTTGGAACATTTTGTTACCAGCCGAGTCCAAAATTCAGCCGTTCCCCATCTCTAGCCCAGAAAGCAGGTAGAACAACTTTTGTGGTGCCTTTCAGCTGCCTACCGGGGTAGTGTAAAAACTACCAACAGAACTCGTTTCTGGCACCTTCCTCGGTGGAGTTGTGCATGGGGTGTGTTTGGAACATTTTGTCACCAGCCGAGTCCAAAATTCAGCGATTCCCCATCTCAGCCCAGAAAGCAGGTAGAACAAGTTTTGTGGTGCCTTTCAGCTGCCTACCGGGGGTAGTGTAAAAACTACCAACAGAACTCGTTTCTGGCACCTTCCCCGGTGGAGTTGTGCATGGGGTGTGTTTGGAACATTTTGTCACCAGCCGAGTCCAAAATTCAGCTGTTCCCCATCTCAGCCCAGAAAGCAGGTAGAACAACTTTTGTGGTGCCTTTCAGCTGCCTACCGGGGGTACTGTAAAAACTACCAACAGAACTTGTTTTTGGCACCTTCCGCGGTGGAGCTGTGCATGGGGTGTGTTTGGAACATATTGTTACCAGCCGAGTCCAAAATTCAGCCGTTCCCCATCTCAGCCCAGAAAGCAGGTAGAACAAGTTTTGTGGTGCCTTTCAGCTGCCTACCGGGGGTAGTGTAAAAACTACCAACAGAACTCGTTTCTGGCACCTTCCCCGGTGGAGTTGTGCATGGGGTGTGTTTGGAACATTTTGTCACCAGCCGAGTCCAAAATTCAGCCGTTCCCCATCTCAGCCCAGAAAGCAGGTAGAACAAGTTTTGTGGTGCCTTTCAGCTGCCTACCGGGGGTAGTGTAAAAACTACCAACAGAACTCGTTTCTGGCACCTTCCCCGGTGGAGTTGTGCATGGGGGTGTGTTTGGAACATTTTGTCAGCAGCCGAGTCCAAAACTCAGCTGTTCCCCATCTCAGCCCAGAAAGCAGGTAGAACAAGTTTTGTGGTGCCTTTCAGCTGCCTACCGGGGTACTGTAAAAACTACCAACAGAACTCGTTTCTGGCACCTTTGCCGGTGGAGCTGTGCATGGGGTGTGTTTGGAACATTTTGTCAGCAGCCGAGTCCAAAATTCAGCTGTTCCCCATCTCAGCCCAGAAAGCAGGTAGAACAACTTTTGTGGTGCCTTTCAGCTGCCTACCGGGGTAGTGTAAAAACTACCAACAGAACTCGTTTCTGGCACCTTTGCGGGTGGAGCTGTGCGTGGGGTGTGTTTGGAACATTTTGTCAGCAGCCGAGTCCAAAATTCAGCCATTCCCCATCTCAGCCCAGAAAGCAGGTAGAACAAGTTTTATGGTGCCTTTCAGCTGCCTACCGGGGTAGTGTAAAAACTACCAACAGAACTCGTTTCTGGCACCTTCCCCGGTGGAGCTGTGCATTAGGTGTGTTTGGAACATTTTGTTACCAGCCGAGTCCAAAATTCAGCCGTTCCCCATCTCTAGCCCAGAAAGCAGGTAGAACAACTTTTGTGGTGCCTTTCAGCTGCCTACCGGGGTAGTGTAAAAACTACCAACAGAACTCGTTTCTGGCACCTTCCTCGGTGGAGTTGTGCATGGGGTGTGTTTGGAACATTTTGTCACCAGCCGAGTCCAAAATTCAGCGATTCCCCATCTCAGCCCAGAAAGCAGGTAGAACAAGTTTTGTGGTGCCTTTCAGCTGCCTACCGGGGTAGTGTAAAAACTACCAACAGAACTCGTTTCTGGCACCTTCCCCGGTGGAGTTGTGCATGGGGTGTGTTTGGAACATTTTGTCACCAGCCGAGTCCAAAATTCAGCTGTTCCCCATCTCAGCCCAGAAAGCAGGTAGAACAAGTTTTGTGGTGCCTTTCAGCTGCCTACCGGGGTAGTGTAAAAACTACCAACAGAACTTGTTTTTGGCACCTTCTGCGGTGGAGCTGTGCATGGGGTGTGTTTGGAACATATTGTTACCAGCCGAGTCCAAAATTCAGCCGTTCCCCATCTCAGCCCAGAAAGCAGGTAGAACAAGTTTTGTGGTGCCTTTCAGCTGCCTACCGGGGGTAGTGTAAAAACTACCAACAGAACTCGTTTCTGGCACCTTCCCCGGTGGAGTTGTGCATGGGGTGTGTTTGGAACATTTTGTCACCAGCCGAGTCCAAAATTCAGCCGTTCCCCATCTCAGCCCAGAAAGCAGGTAGAACAAGTTTTGTGGTGCCTTTCAGCTGCCTACCGGGGTAGTGTAAAAACTACCAACAGAACTCGTTTCTGGCACCTTCCCCGGTGGAGTTGTGCATGGGGTGTGTTTGGAACATTTTGTCAGCAGCCGAGTCCAAAACTCAGCTGTTCCCCATCTCAGCCCAGAAAGCAGGTAGAACAAGTTTTGTGGTGCCTTTCAGCTGCCTACCGGGGTACTGTAAAAACTACCAACAGAACTCGTTTCTGGCACCTTTGCCGGTGGAGCTGTGCATGGGGTGTGTTTGGAACATTTTGTCAGCAGCCGAGTCCAAAATTCAGCTGTTCCCCATCTCAGCCCAGAAAGCAGGTAGAACAACTTTTGTGGTGCCTTTCAGCTGCCTACCGGGGTAGTGTAAAAACTACCAACAGAACTCGTTTCTGGCACCTTTGCGGGTGGAGCTGTGCGTGGGGTGTGTTTGGAACATTTTGTCAGCAGCCGAGTCCAAAATTCAGCCGTTCCCCATCTCAGCCCAGAAAGCAGGTAGAACAAGTTTTATGGTGCCTTTCAGCTGCCTACCGGGGTAGTGTAAAAACTACCAACAGAACTCGTTTCTGGCACCTTCCCCGGTGGAGCTGTGCATTAGGTGTGTTTGGAACATTTTGTTACCAGCCGAGTCCAAAATTCAGCCGTTCCCCATCTCTAGCCCAGAAAGCAGGTAGAACAACTTTTGTGGTGCCTTTCAGCTGCCTACCGGGGTAGTGTAAAAACTACCAACAGAACTCGTTTCTGGCACCTTCCTCGGTGGAGTTGTGCATGGGGTGTGTTTGGAACATTTTGTCACCAGCCGCGTCCAAAATTCATCCGTTCCCCATCTCAGCCTAGAAAGCAGGTAGAAAAACTTTTGTGGTGCCTTTCAGCTGCCTACCGGGGTAGTGTAAAAACTACCAACAGAACTCGTTTCTGGCACCTTCCTCGGTGGAGTTGTGCATGGGGTGTGTTTGGAACATTTTGTCAGCAGCCGAGTCCAAAATTCAGCGATTCTCCATCTCAGCCCAGAAAGCAGGTAGAACAAGTTTTGTGGTGCCTTTCAGCTGCCTACCGGGGTAGCGTAAAAACTACCAACAGAACTCATTTCTGGCACCTTCCTCGGTGGAGTTGTGCATGGGGTGTGTTTGGAACATTTTGTCACCAGCCGAATCCAAAACTCAGCTGTTCCCCATCTCAGCCCAGAAAGCAGGTAGAAAAACTTTTGTGGTGCCTTTCAGCTGCCTACCGGGGTACTGTAAAAACTACCAACAGAACTCGTTTCTGGCACCTTCCCCGGTGGAGTTGTGCATGGGGTGTGTTTGGAACATTTTGTCACCAGCCGAGTCCAAAATTCAGCCGTTCCCCATCTCAGCCCAGAAAGCAGGTAGAAAAACTTTTGTGGTGCCTTTCAGCTGCCTACCGGGGTAGCGTAAAAACTACCAACAGAACTCGTTTCTGGCACCTTTGCCGGTGGAGCTGTGCATGGGGTGTGTTTGGAACATTTTGTCACCAGCCGAGTCCAAAATTCAGCGATTCCCCATCTCAGCCCAGAAAGCAGGTAGAACAAGTTTTGTGGTGCCTTTCAGCTGCCTACCGGGGGTAGTGTAAAAACTACCAACAGAACTCATTTCTGGCAACTTTGCGGGTGGAGTTGTGCATGGGGTGTGTTTGGAACATTTTGTCACCAGCCGAGTCCAAAATTCAGCCGTTCCCCATCTCAGCCCAGAAAGCAGGTAGAACAAGTTTTGTGGTGCCTTTCAGCTGCCTACCGGGGTAGTGTAAAAACTACCAACAGAACTCGTTTCTGGCACCTTCCCCGGTGGAGCTGTGCATGGGGTGTGTTTGGAACATTTTGTTACCAGCCGAGTCCAAAATTCAGCCGTTCCCCATCTCAGCCCAGAAAGCAGGTAGAAAAACTTTTGTGGTGCCTTTCAGCTGCCTACCGGGGTAGTGTAAAAACTACCAACAGAACTCGTTTCTGGCACCTTCCCCGGTGGAGTTGTGCATGGGGTGTGTTTGGAACATTTTGTTACCAGCCGAGTCCAAAATTCAGCCGTTCCCCATCTCAGCCCAGAAAGCAGGTAGAAAAACTTTTGTGGTGCCTTTCAGCTGCCTACCGGGGTAGTGTAAAAACTACCAACAGAACTCGTTTCTGGCACCTTTGCCGGTGGAGCTGTGCATGGGGTGTGTTTGGAACATTTTGTCACCAGCCGAGTCCAAAATTCAGCGATTCCCCATCTCAGCCCAGAAAGCAGGTAGAACAAGTTTTGTGGTGCCTTTCAGCTGCCTACCGGGGTAGTGTAAAAACTACCAACAGAACTCGTTTCTGGCACCTTTGCGGGTGGAGTTGTGCATGGGGTGTGTTTGGAACATTTTGTCAGCAGCCGAGTCCAAAATTCAGCTGTTCCCCATCTGTAGCCCAGGAAGGAGATAAGAACCGGTTTTATGGTGCCTTTCAGCTGCCTACCGGGGTAGTGTAAAAACTACCAACAGAACTCGTTTCTGGCACCTTCCCCGGTGGAGTTGTGCATGGGGTGTGTTTGGAACATTTTGTCACCAGCCGAGTCCAAAATTCAGCGATTCCCCATCTCAGCCCAGAAAGCAGGTAGAACAAGTTTTGTGGTGCCTTTCAGCTGCCTACCGGGGTAGTGTAAAAACTACAAACAGAACTCGTTTCTCGCACCTTCCCCGGTGGAGCTGTGCATGGGGTGTGTTTGGAACATTTTGTCACCAGCCGAGTCCAAAACTCAGCTGTTCCCCATTTCAGCCCAGAAAGCAGGTAGAAAAACTTTTGTGGTGCCTTTCTCTTGCCTACCTGGGTAGTGTAAAAACTACCAAAAGAACTCATTTCTGGCACCTTCCCCGGTGGAGTTGTGCATGGGGTGTGTTTGGAACATTTTGTCACCACCGAGTCCAAAATTCAGCGATTCCCCATCTCAGCCCAGAAAGCAGGTAGAACAAGTTTTGTGGTGCCTTTCAGCTGCCTACCGGGGTAGTGTAAAAACTACCAACAGAACTCGTTTCTGGCTCCTTTGCCGGTGGAGCTGTGCATGGGGTGTGTTTGGAACATTTTGTCACCAGCCGAGTCCAAAATTCAGCTGTTCCCCATCTCAGCCCAGAAAGCAGGTAGAACAAGTTTTGTGGTGCCTTTCAGCTGCCTACCGGGGTAGTGTAAAAACTACCAACAGAACTCGTTTCTGGCACCTTCCCCGGTGGAGTTGTGCATGGGGTGTGTTTGGAACATTTTGTCACCAGCCGAGTCCAAAATTCAGCGATTCTCCATCTCAGCCCAGAAAGCAGGTAGAAAAACTTTTGTGGTGCCTTTCAGCTGCCTACCGGGGTAGCGTAAAAACTACCAACAGAACTCGTTTCTGGCACCTTCCTCGGTGGAGTTGTGCATGGGGTGTGTTTGGAACATTTTGTTACCAGCCGAGTCCAAAACTCAGCCGTTCCCCATCTCAGCCCAGAAAGCAGGTAGAAAAACTTTTGTGGTGCCTTTCAGCTGCCTACCGGGGTAGTGTAAAAACTACCAACAGAACTCGTTTCTGGCTCCTTTGCCGGTGGAGCTGTGCATGGGGTGTGTTTGGAACATTTTGTCACCAGCCGAGTCCAAAATTCAGCTGTTCCCCATCTCAGCCCAGAAAGCAGGTAGAACAAGTTTTGTGGTGCCTTTCAGCTGCCTACCGGGGTAGTGTAAAAACTACCAACAGAACTCGTTTCTGGCACCTTTGCGGGTGGAGTTGTGCATGGGGTGTGTTTGGAACATTTTGTCACCAGCCGAGTCCAAAATTCAGCTGTTCCCCATCTCTAGCCCAGGAAGGAGATAAGAACCGGTTTTATGGTGCCTTTCAGCTGCCTACCGGGGTAGTGTAAAAACTACCAACAGAACTCGTTTCTGGCACCTTCCCCGGTGGAGTTGTGCATGGGGTGTGTTTGGAACATTTTGTCACCAGCCGAGTCCAAAATTCAGCGATTCCCCATCTCAGCCCAGAAAGCAGGTAGAACAAGTTTTGTGGTGCCTTTCAGCTGCCTACCGGGGTAGTGTAAAAACTACAAACAGAACTCGTTTCTCGCACCTTCCCCGGTGGAGCTGTGCATGGGGTGTGTTTGGAACATTTTGTCAGCAGCCGAGTCCAAAACTCAGCTGTTCCCCATCTCAGCCCAGAAAGCAGGTAGAACAAGTTTTGTGGTGCCTTTCAGCTGCCTACCGGGGTAGTGTAAAAACTACCAACAGAACTCGTTTCTGGCACCTTTGCCGGTGGAGCTGTGCATGGGGTGTGTTTGGAACATTTTGTCAGCAGCCGAGTCCAAAATTCAGCCGTTCCCCATCTCAGCCCAGAAAGCAGGTAGAACAAGTTTTGTGGTGCCTTTCAGCTGCCTACCGGGGTACTGTAAAAACTACCAACAGAACTCGTTTCTGGCACCTTCCCCGGTGGAGTTGTGCATGGGGTGTGTTTGGAACATTTTGTCAGCAGCCGAGTCCAAAACTCAGCTGTTCCCCATTTCAGCCCAGAAAGCAGGTAGAAAAACTTTTGTGGTGCCTTTCTCTTGCCTACCTGGGTAGTGTAAAAACTACCAAAAGAACTCATTTCTGGCACCTTCCCCGGTGGAGTTGTGCATGGGGTGTGTTTGGAACATTTTGTCACCAGCCGAGTCCAAAATTCAGCGATTCCCCATCTCAGCCCAGAAAGCAGGTAGAACAAGTTTTGTGGTGCCTTTCAGCTGCCTACCGGGGTAGTGTAAAAACTACCAACAGAACTCGTTTCTGGCTCCTTTGCCGGTGGAGCTGTGCATGGGGTGTGTTTGGAACATTTTGTCACCAGCCGAGTCCAAAATTCAGCTGTTCCCCATCTCAGCCCAGAAAGCAGGTAGAACAAGTTTTGTGGTGCCTTTCAGCTGCCTACCGGGGTAGTGTAAAAACTACCAACAGAACTCGTTTCTGGCACCTTCCCCGGTGGAGTTGTGCATGGGGTGTGTTTGGAACATTTTGTCACCAGCCGAGTCCAAAATTCAGCGATTCTCCATCTCAGCCCAGAAAGCAGGTAGAAAAACTTTTGTGGTGCCTTTCAGCTGCCTACCGGGGTAGCGTAAAAACTACCAACAGAACTCGTTTCTGGCACCTTCCTCGGTGGAGTTGTGCATGGGGTGTGTTTGGAACATTTTGTTACCAGCCGAGTCCAAAACTCAGCCGTTCCCCATCTCAGCCCAGAAAGCAGGTAGAAAAACTTTTGTGGTGCCTTTCAGCTGCCTACCGGGGTAGTGTAAAAACTACCAACAGAACTCGTTTCTGGCACCTTTGCCGGTGGAGCTGTGCATGGGGTGTGTTTGGAACATTTTGTCACCAGCCGAGTCCAAAATTCAGCGATTCCCCATCTCAGCCCAGAAAGCAGGTAGAACAAGTTTTGTGGTGCCTTTCAGCTGCCTACCGGGGTAGTGTAAAAACTACCAACAGAACTCGTTTCTGGCACCTTTGCGGGTGGAGTTGTGCATGGGGTGTGTTTGGAACATTTTGTCACCAGCCGAGTCCAAAATTCAGCTGTTCCCCATCTCTAGCCCAGGAAGGAGATAAGAACCGGTTTTATGGTGCCTTTCAGCTGCCTACCGGGGTAGTGTAAAAACTACCAACAGAACTCGTTTCTGGCACCTTCCCCGGTGGAGTTGTGCATGGGGTGTGTTTGGAACATTTTGTCACCAGCCGAGTCCAAAATTCAGCGATTCCCCATCTCAGCCCAGAAAGCAGGTAGAACAAGTTTTGTGGTGCCTTTCAGCTGCCTACCGGGGTAGTGTAAAAACTACAAACAGAACTCGTTTCTCGCACCTTCCCCGGTGGAGCTGTGCATGGGGTGTGTTTGGAACATTTTGTCAGCAGCCGAGTCCAAAACTCAGCTGTTCCCCATCTCAGCCCAGAAAGCAGGTAGAACAAGTTTTGTGGTGCCTTTCAGCTGCCTACCGGGGTAGTGTAAAAACTACCAACAGAACTCGTTTCTGGCACCTTTGCCGGTGGAGCTGTGCATGGGGTGTGTTTGGAACATTTTGTCACCAGCCGAGTCCAAAATTCAGCCGTTCCCCATCTCAGCCCAGAAAGCAGGTAGAACAAGTTTTGTGGTGCCTTTCAGCTGCCTACCGGGGTACTGTAAAAACTACCAACAGAACTCGTTTTTGGCACCTTCCCCGGTGGAGTTGTGCATGGGGTGTGTTTGGAACATTTTGTCAGCAGCCGAGTCCAAAACTCAGCTGTTCCCCATCTCAGCCCAGAAAGCAGGTAGAACAAGTTTTGTGGTGCCTTTCAGCTGCCTACCGGGGTAGTGTAAAAACTACTAAAAGAACTCCTTTCTCGCACCTTCCCCGGTGGAGTTGTGCATGGGGTGTGTTTGGAACGTTTTGTCACCAGCCGAGTCCAAAATTCAGCCGTTCCCCATCTCAGCCCAGAAAGCAGGTAGAACAAGTTTTGTGGTGCCTTTCAGCTGCCTACCGGGGTACTGTAAAAACTACCAACAGAACTCGTTTCTGGCACCTTCCCCGGTGGAGTTGTGCATGGGGTGTGTTTGGAACATTTTGTCACCAGCCGAGTCCAAAATTCAGCGATTCCCCATCTCAGCCCAGGAAGCAGGTAGAACAAGTTTTGTGGTGCCTTTCAGCTGCCTACCGGGGTACTGTAAAAACTACCAACAGAACTCGTTTCTGGCACCTTCCCCGGTGGAGTTGTGCATGGGGTGTGTTTGGAACATTTTGTCAGCAGCCGAGTCCAAAACTCAGCTGTTCCCCATCTCAGCCCAGAAAGCAGGTAGAACAAGTTTTGTGGTGCCTTTCAGCTGCCTACCGGGGGTACTGTAAAAACTACCAACAGAACTCGTTTCTGGCACCTTTGCCGGTGGAGTTGTGCATGGGGTGTGTTTGGAACATTTTGTCAGCAGCCGAGTCCAAAATTCAGCCGTTCCCCATCTCAGCCCAGAAAGCAGGTAGAACAAGTTTTGTGGTGCCTTTCAGCTGCCTACCGGGGTAGTGTAAAAACTACCAACAGAACTCGTTTCTGGCACCTTCCTCGGTGGAGTTGTGCATGGGGTGTGTTTGGAACATTTTGTCACCAGCCGCGTCCAAAATTCAGCCGTTCCCCATCTCAGCCTAGAAAGCAGGTAGAAAAACTTTTGTGGTGCCTTTCAGCTGCCTACCGGGGTAGTGTAAAAACTACCAACAGAACTCGTTTCTGGCACCTTCCTCGGTGGAGTTGTGCATGGGGTGTGTTTGGAACATTTTGTCACCAGCCGAGTCCAAAACTCAGCGATTCTCCATCTCAGCCCAGAAAGCAGGTAGAAAAACTTTTGTGGTGCCTTTCAGCTGCCTACCGGGGTAGCGTAAAAACTACCAACAGAACTCGTTTCTGGCACCTTCCTCGGTGGAGTTGTGCATGGGGTGTGTTTGGAACATTTTGTCACCAGCCGAATCCAAAACTCAGCTGTTCCCCATCTCAGCCCAGAAAGCAGGTAGAAAAACTTTTGTGGTGCCTTTCAGCTGCCTACCGGGGTACTGTAAAAACTACCAACAGAACTCGTTTCTGGCACCTTCCCCGGTGGAGTTGTGCATGGGGTGTGTTTGGAACATTTTGTCACCAGCCGAGTCCAAAATTCAGCGATTCTCCATCTCAGCCCAGAAAGCAGGTAGAAAAACTTTTGTGGTGCCTTTCAGCTGCCTACCGGGGTAGCGTAAAAACTACCAACAGAACTCGTTTCTGGCACCTTCCTCGGTGGAGTTGTGCATGGGGTGTGTTTGGAACATTTTGTTACCAGCCGAGTCCAAAACTCAGCCGTTCCCCATCTCAGCCCAGAAAGCAGGTAGAAAAACTTTTGTGGTGCCTTTCAGCTGCCTACCGGGGTAGTGTAAAAACTACCAACAGAACTCGTTTCTGGCACCTTTGCCGGTGGAGCTGTGCATGGGGTGTGTTTGGAACATTTTGTCACCAGCCGAGTCCAAAATTCAGCGATTCCCCATCTCAGCCCAGAAAGCAGGTAGAACAAGTTTTGTGGTGCCTTTCAGCTGCCTACCGGGGTAGCGTAAAAACTACCAACAGAACTCGTTTCTGGCACCTTCCTCGGTGGAGTTGTGCATGGGGTGTGTTTGGAACATTTTGTCACCAGCCGAATCCAAAACTCAGCTGTTCCCCATCTCAGCCCAGAAAGCAGGTAGAACAAGTTTTGTGGTGCCTTTCAGCTGCCTACCGGGGTAGTGTAAAAACTACTAAAAGAACTCCTTTCTCGCACCTTCCCCGGTGGAGTTGTGCATGGGGTGTGTTTGGAACGTTTTGTCACCAGCCGAGTCCAAAATTCAGCCGTTCCCCATCTCAGCCCAGAAAGCAGGTAGAACAAGTTTTGTGGTGCCTTTCAGCTGCCTACCGGGGGTACTGTAAAAACTACCAACAGAACTCGTTTTTGGCACCTTCCCCGGTGGAGTTGTGCATGGGGTGTGTTTGGAACATTTTGTCACCAGCCGAGTCCAAAATTCAGCGATTCCCCATCTAAGCCCAGGAAGCAGGTAGAACAAGTTTTGTGGTGCCTTTCAGCTGCCTACCGGGGGTACTGTAAAAACTACCAACAGAACTCGTTTCTGGCACCTTCCCCGGTGGAGTTGTGCATGGGGTGTGTTTGGAACATTTTGTCAGCAGCCGAGTCCAAAACTCAGCTGTTCCCCATCTCAGCCCAGAAAGCAGGTAGAACAAGTTTTGTGGTGCCTTTCAGCTGCCTACCGGGGTACTGTAAAAACTACCAACAGAACTCGTTTCTGGCACCTTTGCCGGTGGAGTTGTGCATGGGGTGTGTTTGGAACATTTTGTCAGCAGCCGAGTCCAAAATTCAGCCGTTCCCCATCTCAGCCCAGAAAGCAGGTAGAACAACTTTTGTGGTGCCTTTCAGCTGCCTACCGGGGTAGTGTAAAAACTACCAACAGAACTCGTTTCTGGCACCTTCCTCGGTGGAGTTGTGCATGGGGTGTGTTTGGAACATTTTGTCACCAGCCGCGTCCAAAATTCAGCCGTTCCCCATCTCAGCCTAGAAAGCAGGTAGAAAAACTTTTGTGGTGCCTTTCAGCTGCCTACCGGGGTAGTGTAAAAACTACCAACAGAACTCGTTTCTGGCACCTTCCTCGGTGGAGTTGTGCATGGGGTGTGTTTGGAACATTTTGTCACCAGCCGAGTCCAAAATTCAGCGATTCTCCATCTCAGCCCAGAAAGCAGGTAGAACAAGTTTTGTGGTGCCTTTCAGCTGCCTACCGGGGTAGCGTAAAAACTACCAACAGAACTCGTTTCTGGCACCTTCCTCGGTGGAGTTGTGCATGGGGTGTGTTTGGAACATTTTGTCACCAGCCGAATCCAAAACTCAGCTGTTCCCCATCTCAGCCCAGAAAGCAGGTAGAAAAACTTTTGTGGTGCCTTTCAGCTGCCTACCGGGGTACTGTAAAAACTACCAACAGAACTCGTTTCTGGCACCTTCCCCGGTGGAGTTGTGCATGGGGTGTGTTTGGAACATTTTGTCACCAGCCGAGTCCAAAATTCAGCGATTCTCCATCTCAGCCCAGAAAGCAGGTAGAAAAACTTTTGTGGTGCCTTTAAGCTGCCTACCGGGGGTAGCGTAAAAACTACCAACAGAACTCGTTTCTGGCACCTTCCTCGGTGGAGTTGTGCATGGGGTGTGTTTGGAACATTTTGTTACCAGCCGAGTCCAAAACTCAGCCGTTCCCCATCTCAGCCCAGAAAGCAGGTAGAAAAACTTTTGTGGTGCCTTTCAGCTGCCTACCGGGGTAGTGTAAAAACTACCAACAGAACTCGTTTCTGGCACCTTCCCCGGTGGAGTTGTGCATGGGGTGTGTTTGGAACATTTTGTCACCAGCCGAGTCCAAAATTCAGCGATTCCCCATCTCAGCCCAGAAAGCAGGTAGAACAAGTTTTGTGGTGCCTTTCAGCTGCCTACCGGGGTAGTGTAAAAACTACCAACAGAACTCGTTTCTGGCACCTTTGCGGGTGGAGTTGTGCATGGGGTGTGTTTGGAACATTTTGTCACCAGCCGAGTCCAAAATTCAGCTGTTCCCCATCTCTAGCCCAGGAAGGAGATAAGAACCGGTTTTATGGTGCCTTTCAGCTGCCTACCGGGGTAGTGTAAAAACTACCAACAGAACTCGTTTCTGGCACCTTCCCCGGTGGAGCTGTGCATGGGGTGTGTTTGGAACATTTTGTCACCAGCCGAGTCCAAAACTCAGCTGTTCCCCATCTCAGCCCAGAAAGCAGGTAGAACAAGTTTTGTGGTGCCTTTCAGCTGCCTACCGGGGTAGTGTAAAAACTACCAACAGAACTCGTTTCTGGCACCTTTGCCGGTGGAGCTGTGCATGGGGTGTGTTTGGAACATTTTGTCACCAGCCGAGTCCAAAATTCAGCTGTTCCCCATCTAAGCCCAGAAAGCAGGTAGAACAAGTTTTGTGGTGCCTTTCAGCTGCCTACCGGGGTACTGTAAAAACTACCAACAGAACTTGTTTTTGGCACCTTCCGCGGTGGAGCTGTGCATGGGGTGTGTTTGGAACATTTTGTTACCAGCCGAGTCCAAAATTCAGCCGTTCCCCATCTCAGCCCAGAAAGCAGGTAGAACAAGTTTTGTGGTGCCTTTCAGCTGCCTACCGGGGTAGTGTAAAAACTACCAACAGAACTCGTTTCTGGCACCTTCCCCGGTGGAGTTGTGCATGGGGTGTGTTTGGAACATTTTGTCACCAGCCGAGTCCAAAATTCAGCCGTTCCCCATCTCAGCCCAGAAAGCAGGTAGAACAAGTTTTGTGGTGCCTTTCAGCTGCCTACCGGGGTACTGTAAAAACTACCAACAGAACTCGTTTCTGGCACCTTCCCCGGTGGAGTTGTGCATGGGGTGTGTTTGGAACATTTTGTCAGCAGCCGAGTCCAAAACTCAGCTGTTCCCCATCTCAGCCCAGAAAGCAGGTAGAACAAGTTTTGTGGTGCCTTTCAGCTGCCTACCGGGGTACTGTAAAAACTACCAACAGAACTCGTTTCTGGCACCTTTGCCGGTGGAGCTGTGCATGGGGTGTGTTTGGAACATTTTGTCAGCAGCCGAGTCCAAAATTCAGCTGTTCCCCATCTCAGCCCAGAAAGCAGGTAGAACAACTTTTGTGGTGCCTTTCAGCTGCCTACCGGGGTAGTGTAAAAACTACCAACAGAACTCGTTTCTGGCACCTTCCCCGGTGGAGTTGTGCATGGGGTGTGTTTGGAACATTTTGTTACCAGCCGAGTCCAAAACTCAGCCGTTCCCCATCTCAGCCCAGAAAGCAGGTAGAAAAACTTTTGTGGTGCCTTTCAGCTGCCTACCGGGGTAGTGTAAAAACTACCAACAGAACTCGTTTCTGGCACCTTCCCCGGTGGAGTTGTGCATGGGGTGTGTTTGGAACATTTTGTCACCAGCCGAGTCCAAAATTCAGCGATTCCCCATCTCAGCCCAGAAAGCAGGTAGAACAAGTTTTGTGGTGCCTTTCAGCTGCCTACCGGGGTAGTGTAAAAACTACCAACAGAACTCGTTTCTGGCACCTTTGCGGGTGGAGTTGTGCATGGGGTGTGTTTGGAACATTTTGTCACCAGCCGAGTCCAAAATTCAGCTGTTCCCCATCTCTAGCCCAGGAAGGAGATAAGAACCGGTTTTATGGTGCCTTTCAGCTGCCTACCGGGGTAGTGTAAAAACTACCAACAGAACTCGTTTCTGGCACCTTCCCCGGTGGAGTTGTGCATGGGGTGTGTTTGGAACATTTTGTCACCAGCCGAGTCCAAAATTCAGCGATTCCCCATCTCAGCCCAGAAAGCAGGTAGAACAAGTTTTGTGGTGCCTTTCAGCTGCCTACCGGGGTAGCGTAAAAACTACAAACAGAACTCGTTTCTCGCACCTTCCCCGGTGGAGCTGTGCATGGGGTGTGTTTGGAACATTTTGTCACCAGCCGAGTCCAAAACTCAGCTGTTCCCCATCTCAGCCCAGAAAGCAGGTAGAACAAGTTTTGTGGTGCCTTTCAGCTGCCTACCGGGGTAGTGTAAAAACTACCAACAGAACTCGTTTCTGGCACTTTCCCCGGTGGAGTTGTGCATGGGGTGTGTTTGGAACATTTTGTCACCAGCCGAGTCCAAAATTCAGCGATTCCCCATCTCAGCCCAGAAAGCAGGTAGAACAAGTTTTGTGGTGCCTTTCAGCTGCCTACCGGGGTACTGTAAAAACTACCAACAGAACTCGTTTCTGGCTCCTTTGCCGGTGGAGCTGTGCATGGGGTGTGTTTGGAACATTTTGTCACCAGCCGAGTCCAAAATTCAGCTGTTCCCCATCTCAGCCCAGAAAGCAGGTAGAACAAGTTTTGTGGTGCCTTTCAGCTGCCTACCGGGGTAGTGTAAAAACTACCAACAGAACTTGTTTTTGGCACCTTCCGCGGTGGAGCTGTGCATGGGGTGTGTTTGGAACATATTGTTACCAGCCGAGTCCAAAATTCAGCCGTTCCCCATCTCAGCCCAGAAAGCAGGTAGAACAAGTTTTGTGGTGCCTTTCAGCTGCCTACCGGGGTAGTGTAAAAACTACCAACAGAACTCGTTTCTGGCACCTTCCCCGGTGGAGTTGTGCATGGGGTGTGTTTGGAACATTTTGTCACCAGCCGAGTCCAAAATTCAGCCGTTCCCCATCTCAGCCCAGAAAGCAGGTAGAACAAGTTTTGTGGTGCCTTTCAGCTGCCTACCGGGGTAGTGTAAAAACTACCAACAGAACTCGTTTCTGGCACCTTCCCCGGTGGAGTTGTGCATGGGGTGTGTTTGGAACATTTTGTCAGCAGCCGAGTCCAAAACTCAGCTGTTCCCCATCTCAGCCCAGAAAGCAGGTAGAACAAGTTTTGTGGTGCCTTTCAGCTGCCTACCGGGGTAGTGTAAAAACTACCAACAGAACTCGTTTCTGGCACCTTTGCCGGTGGAGCTGTGCATGGGGTGTGTTTGGAACATTTTGTCACCAGCCGAGTCCAAAATTCAGCTGTTCCCCATCTCTAGCCCAGGAAGGAGATAAGAACCGGTTTTATGGTGCCTTTCAGCTGCCTACCGGGGTAGTGTAAAAACTACCAACAGAACTCGTTTCTGGCACCTTCCCCGGTGGAGTTGTGCATGGGGTGTGTTTGGAACATTTTGTCACCAGCCGAGTCCAAAATTCAGCGATTCCCCATCTCAGCCCAGAAAGCAGGTAGAACAAGTTTTGTGGTGCCTTTCAGCTGCCTACCGGGGTAGTGTAAAAACTACAAACAGAACTCGTTTCTCGCACCTTCCCCGGTGGAGCTGTGCATGGGGTGTGTTTGGAACATTTTGTCACCAGCCGAGTCCAAAACTCAGCCGTTCCCCATCTCAGCCCAGAAAGCAGGTAGAACAAGTTTTGTGGTGCCTTTCAGCTGCCTACCGGGGGTAGTGTAAAAACTACCAACAGAACTCGTTTCTGGCACTTTCCCCGGTGGAGTTGTGCATGGGGTGTGTTTGGAACATTTTGTCACCAGCCGAGTCCAAAATTCAGCGATTCCCCATCTCAGCCCAGAAAGCAGGTAGAACAAGTTTTGTGGTGCCTTTCAGCTGCCTACCGGGGTAGTGTAAAAACTACCAACAGAACTCGTTTCTGGCTCCTTTGCCGGTGGAGCTGTGCATGGGGTGTGTTTGGAACATTTTGTCACCAGCCGAGTCCAAAATTCAGCCGTTCCCCATCTCAGCCCAGAAAGCAGGTAGAACAAGTTTTGTGGTGCCTTTCAGCTGCCTACCGGGGTAGTGTAAAAACTACCAACAGAACTTGTTTTTGGCACCTTCCGCGGTGGAGCTGTGCATGGGGTGTGTTTGGAACATTTTGTCAGCAGCCGAGTCCAAAACTCAGCTGTTCCCCATCTCAGCCCAGAAAGCAGGTAGAACAAGTTTTGTGGTGCCTTTCAGCTGCCTACCGGGGGTACTGTAAAAACTACCAACAGAACTCGTTTCTGGCACCTTTGCCGGTGGAGCTGTGCATGGGGTGTGTTTGGAACATTTTGTCAGCAGCCGAGTCCAAAATTCAGCTGTTCCCCATCTCTAGCCCAGGAAGGAGATAAGAACCGGTTTTATGGTGCCTTTCAGCTGCCTACCGGGGTAGTGTAAAAACTACCAACAGAACTCGTTTCTGGCACCTTCCCCGGTGGAGTTGTGCATGGGGTGTGTTTGGAACATTTTGTCACCAGCCGAGTCCAAAATTCAGCGATTCCCCATCTCAGCCCAGAAAGCAGGTAGAACAAGTTTTGTGGTGCCTTTCAGCTGCCTACCTGGGGTAGTGTAAAAACTACAAACAGAACTCGTTTCTCGCACCTTCCCCGGTGGAGCTGTGCATGGGGTGTGTTTGGAACATTTTGTCACCAGCCGAGTCCAAAACTCAGCTGTTCCCCATCTCAGCCCAGAAAGCAGGTAGAACAAGTTTTGTGGTGCCTTTCAGCTGCCTACCGGGGTAGTGTAAAAACTACCAACAGAACTCGTTTCTGGCACTTTCCCCGGTGGAGTTGTGCATGGGGTGTGTTTGGAACATTTTGTCACCAGCCGAGTCCAAAATTCAGCGATTCCCCATCTCAGCCCAGAAAGCAGGTAGAACAAGTTTTGTGGTGCCTTTCAGCTGCCTACCGGGGTAGTGTAAAAACTACCAACAGAACTCGTTTCTGGCTCCTTTGCCGGTGGAGCTGTGCATGGGGGTGTGTTTGGAACATTTTGTCACCAGCCGAGTCCAAAATTCAGCTGTTCCCCATCTCAGCCCAGAAAGCAGGTAGAACAAGTTTTGTGGTGCCTTTCAGCTGCCTACCGGGGGTAGTGTAAAAACTACCAACAGAACTTGTTTTTGGCACCTTCCGCGGTGGAGCTGTGCATGGGGTGGTGTTTGGAACATATTGTTACCAGCCGAGTCCAAAATTCAGCCGTTCCCCATCTCAGCCCAGAAAGCAGGTAGAACAAGTTTTGTGGTGCCTTTCAGCTGCCTACCGGGGTAGTGTAAAAACTACCAACAGAACTCGTTTCTGGCACCTTCCCCGGTGGAGTTGTGCATGGGGTGTGTTTGGAACATTTTGTCACCAGCCGAGTCCAAAATTCAGCCGTTCCCCATCTCAGCCCAGAAAGCAGGTAGAACAAGTTTTGTGGTGCCTTTCAGCTGCCTACCGGGGGTAGTGTAAAAACTACCAACAGAACTCGTTTCTGGCAACCTTCCCCGGTGGAGTTGTGCATGGGGTGTGTTTGGAACATTTTGTCAGCAGCCGAGTCCAAAACTCAGCTGTTCCCCATCTCAGCCCAGAAAGCAGGTAGAACAAGTTTTGTGGTGCCTTTCAGCTGCCTACCGGGGTAGTGTAAAAACTACCAACAGAACTCGTTTCTGGCACCTTTGCCGGTGGAGCTGTGCATGGGGTGTGTTTGGAACATTTTGTCACCAGCCGAGTCCAAAATTCAGCCGTTCCCCATCTCAGCCCAGAAAGCAGGTAGAACAAGTTTTGTGGTGCCTTTCAGCTGCCTACCGGGGTAGTGTAAAAACTACCAACAGAACTCGTTTCTGGCACCTTCCCCGGTGGAGTTGTGCATGGGGTGTGTTTGGAACATTTTGTCAGCAGCCGAGTCCAAAACTCAGCTGTTCCCCATCTCAGCCCAGAAAGCAGGTAGAACAACTTTTGTGGTGCCTTTCAGCTGCCTACCGGGGTAGTGTAAAAACTACCAACAGAACTCGTTTCTGGCACCTTCCTCGGTGGAGTTGTGCATGGGGTGTGTTTGGAACATTTTGTCACCAGCCGCGTCCAAAATTCAGCCGTTCCCCATCTCAGCCTAGAAAGCAGGTAGAAAAACTTTTGTGGTGCCTTTCAGCTGCCTACCGGGGTAGTGTAAAAAACTACCAACAGAACTCGTTTCTGGCACCTTCCTCGGTGGAGTTGTGCATGGGGTGTGTTTGGAACATTTTGTCACCAGCCGAGTCCAAAATTCAGCGATTCCCCATCTCAGCCCAGAAAGCAGGTAGAACAAGTTTTGTGGTGCCTTTCAGCTGCCTACCGGGGTAGCGTAAAAACTACCAACAGAACTCGTTTCTGGCACCTTTGCCGGTGGAGCTGTGCATGGGGTGTGTTTGGAACATTTTGTCAGCAGCCGAGTCCAAAATTCAGCTGTTCCCCATCTCAGCCCAGAAAGCAGGTAGAACAACTTTTGTGGTGCCTTTCAGCTGCCTACCGGGGTAGTGTAAAAAACTACCAACAGAACTCGTTTCTGGCACCTTTGCGGGTGGAGTTGTGCGTGGGGTGTGTTTGGAACATTTTGTTACCAGCCGAGTCCAAAATTCAGCCGTTCCCCATCTCAGCCCAGAAAGCAGGTAGAACAAGTTTTGTGGTGCCTTTCAGCTTCCTACCGGGGGTAGTGTAAAAACTACCAACAGAACTCGTTTCTGGCACCTTTGCCGGTGGAGCTGTGCATGGGGTGTGTTTGGAACATTTTGTCACCAGCCGAGTCCAAAATTCAGCTGTTCCCCATCTCAGCCCAGAAAGCAGGTAGAACAACTTTTGTGGTGCCTTTCAGCTGCCTACCGGGGTAGTGTAAAAAACTACCAACAGAACTCGTTTCTGGCACCTTCCTCGGTGGAGTTGTGCATGGGGTGTGTTTGGAACATTTTGTCAGCAGCCGCGTCCAAAATTCAGCCGTTCCCCATCTCAGCCTAGAAAGCAGGTAGAAAAACTTTTGTGGTGCCTTTCAGCTGCCTACCGGGGTAGTGTAAAAACTACCAACAGAACTCGTTTCTGGCACCTTCCTCGGTGGAGTTGTGCATGGGGTGTGTTTGGAACATTTTGTCAGCAGCCGAGTCCAAAATTCAGCGATTCTCCATCTCAGCCCAGAAAGCAGGTAGAACAAGTTTTGTGGTGCCTTTCAGGTGCCTACCGGGGGTAGCGTAAAAACTACCAACAGAACTCGTTTCTGGCACCTTCCTCGGTGGAGTTGTGCATGGGGTGTGTTTGGAACATTTTGTCACCAGCCGAATCCAAAACTCAGCTGTTCCCCATCTCAGCCCAGAAAGCAGGTAGAACAAGTTTTGTGGTGCCTTTCAGCTGCCTACCGGGGGGTAGCGTAAAAACTACCAACAGAACTCGTTTCTGGCACCTTCCCCGGTGGAGTTGTGCATGGGGTGTGTTTGGAACATTTTGTCACCAGCCGAGTCCAAAATTCAGCCGTTCCCCATCTCAGCCCAGAAAGCAGGTAGAAAAACTTTTGTGGTGCCTTTCAGCTGCCTACCGGGGTACTGTAAAAACTACCAACAGAACTCATTTCTGGCACCTTTGCCGGTGGAGCTGTGCATGGGGTGTGTTTGGAACATTTTGTCACCAGCCGAGTCCAAAATTCAGCGATTCCCCATCTCAGCCCAGAAAGCAGGTAGAACAAGTTTTGTGGTGCCTTTCAGCTGCCTACCGGGGGTAGTGTAAAAACTACCAACAGAACTCATTTCTGGCAACTTTGCGGGTGGAGTTGTGCATGGGGTGTGTTTGGAACATTTTGTCACCAGCCGAGTCCAAAATTCAGCTGTTCCCCATCTCTAGCCCAGGAAGGAGATAAGAACCGGTTTTATGGTGCCTTTCAGCTGCCTACCGGGGTAGTGTAAAAACTACCAACAGAACTCGTTTCTGGCACCTTTGCGGGTGGAGTTGTGCGTGGGGTGTGTTTGGAACATTTTGTCAGCAGCCGAGTCCAAAATTCAGCCGTTCCCCATCTCAGCCCAGAAAGCAGGTAGAACAAGTTTTGTGGTGCCTTTCAGCTGCCTACCGGGGGTAGTGTAAAAAACTACCAACAGAACTCGTTTCTGGCACCTTTGCCGGTGGAGCTGTGCATGGGGTGTGTTTGGAACATTTTGTCACCAGCCGAGTCCAAAATTCAGCTGTTCCCCATCTCAGCCCAGAAAGCAGGTAGAACAACTTTTGTGGTGCCTTTCAGCTGCCTACCGGGGTAGTGTAAAAACTACCAACAGAAACTCGTTTCTGGCACCTTTGCGGGTGGAGCTGTGCATGGGGTGTGTTTGGAACATTTTGTCACCAGCCGAGTCCAAAATTCAGCCGTTCCCCATCTCAGCCCAGAAAGCAGGTAGAACAAGTTTTGTGGTGCCTTTCAGCTGCCTACCGGGGGTACTGTAAAAAGTACCAACAGAACTCGTTTTTGGCACCTTCCCCGGTGGAGTTGTGCATGGGGTGTGTTTGGAACATTTTGTCAGCAGCCGAGTCCAAAACTCAGCTGTTCCCCATCTCAGCCCAGAAAGCAGGTAGAACAAGTTTTGTGGTGCCTTTCAGCTGCCTACCGGGGTAGTGTAAAAACTACTAAAAGAACTCCTTTCTCGCACCTTCCCCGGTGGAGTTGTGCATGGGGTGTGTTTGGAACATTTTGTCACCAGCCGAGTCCAAAATTCAGCTGTTCCCCATCTCTAGACCAGGAAGGAGATAAGAACCGGTTTTATGGTGCCTTTCAGCTGCCTACCGGGGTAGTGTAAAAACTACCAACAGAACTCGTTTCTGGCACCTTCCCCGGTGGAGTTGTGCATGGGGTGTGTTTGGAACATTTTGTCACCAGCCGAGTCCAAAATTCAGTGATTCCCCATCTCAGCCCAGAAAGCAGGTAGAACAAGTTTTGTGGTGCCTTTCAGCTGCCTACCGGGGTAGTGTAAAAACTACAAACAGAACTCGTTTCTCGCACCTTCCCCGGTGGAGCTGTGCATGGGGTGTGTTTGGAACATTTTGTCACCAGCCGAGTCCAAAACTCAGCTGTTCCCCATCTCAGCCCAGAAAGCAGGTAGAACAAGTTTTGTGGTGCCTTTCAGCTGCCTACCGGGGTAGTGTAAAAACTACCAACAGAACTCGTTTCTGGCACTTTCCCCGGTGGAGTTGTGCATGGGGTGTGTTTGGAACATTTTGTCACCAGCCGAGTCCAAAATTCAGCGATTCCCCATCTCAGCCCAGAAAGCAGGTAGAACAAGTTTTGTGGTGCCTTTCAGCTGCCTACCGGGGTAGTGTAAAAACTACCAACAGAACTCGTTTCTGGCTCCTTTGCCGGTGGAGCTGTGCATGGGGTGTGTTTGGAACATTTTGTCACCAGCCGAGTCCAAAATTCAGCTGTTCCCCATCTCAGCCCAGAAAGCAGGTAGAACAAGTTTTGTGGTGCCTTTCAGCTGCCTACCGGGGTAGTGTAAAAACTACCAACAGAACTTGTTTTTGGCACCTTCCGCGGTGGAGCTGTGCATGGGGTGTGTTTGGAACATATTGTTACCAGCCGCGTCCAAAATTCAGCCGTTCCCCATCTCAGCCCAGAAAGCAGGTAGAACAAGTTTTGTGGTGCCTTTCAGCTGCCTACCGGGGTAGTGTAAAAACTACCAACAGAACTCGTTTCTGGCACCTTCCCCGGTGGAGTTGTGCATGGGGTGTGTTTGGAACATTTTGTCACCAGCCGAGTCCAAAATTCAGCCGTTCCCCATCTCAGCCCAGAAAGCAGGTAGAACAAGTTTTGTGGTGCCTTTCAGCTGCCTACCGGGGTAGTGTAAAAACTACCAACAGAACTCGTTTCTGGCACCTTCCCCGGTGGAGTTGTGCATGGGGTGTGTTTGGAACATTTTGTCAGCAGCCGAGTCCAAAACTCAGCTGTTCCCCATCTCAGCCCAGAAAGCAGGTAGAACAAGTTTTGTGGTGCCTTTCAGCTGCCTACCGGGGTACTGTAAAAACTACCAACAGAACTCGTTTCTGGCACCTTTGCCGGTGGAGCTGTGCATGGGGTGTGTTTGGAACATTTTGTCAGCAGCCGAGTCCAAAATTCAGCTGTTCCCCATCTCAGCCCAGAAAGCAGGTAGAACAACTTTTGTGGTGCCTTTCAGCTGCCTACCGGGGTAGTGTAAAAACTACCAACAGAACTCGTTTCTGGCACCTTTGCGGGTGGAGCTGTGCATGGGGTGTGTTTGGAACATTTTGTCACCAGCCGAGTCCAAAATTCAGCCGTTCCCCATCTCAGCCCAGAAAGCAGGTAGAACAAGTTTTATGGTGCCTTTCAGCTGCCTACCGGGGTAGTGTAAAAACTACCAACAGAACTCGTTTCTGGCACCTTTGCCGGTGGAGCTGTGCATGGGGTGTGTTTGGAACATTTTGTTACCAGCCGAGTCCAAAATTCAGCCGTTCCCCATCTCTAGCCCAGGAAGCAGATAGAACCGGTTTCGTGGTGCCTTTCAGCTGCCTACCGGGGTAGTGTAAAAACTACCAACAGAACTCGTTTCTGGCACCTTTGCCGGTGGAGCTGTGCATGGGGTGTGTTTGGAACATTTTGTCACCAGCCGAGTCCAAAATTCAGCTGTTCCCCATCTCAGCCCAGAAAGCAGGTAGAACAACTTTTGTGGTGCCTTTCAGCTGCCTACCGGGGTAGTGTAAAAACTACCAACAGAACTCATTTCTGGCACCTTCCTCGGTGGAGTTGTGCATGGGGTGTGTTTGGAACATTTTGTCACCAGCCGCGTCCAAAATTCAGCCGTTCCCCATCTCAGCCTAGAAAGCAGGTAGAAAAACTTTTGTGGTGCCTTTCAGCTGCCTACCGGGGTAGTGTAAAAACTACCAACAGAACTCGTTTCTGGCACCTTCCTCGGTGGAGTTGTGCATGGGGTGTGTTTGGAACATTTTGTCACCAGCCGAGTCCAAAATTCAGCGATTCTCCATCTCAGCCCAGAAAGCAGGTAGAACAAGTTTTGTGGTGCCTTTCAGCTGCCTACCGGGGGTAGCGTAAAAACTACCAACAGAACTCGTTTCTGGCACCTTTGCCGGTGGAGCTGTGCATGGGGTGTGTTTGGAACATTTTGTCAGCAGCCGAGTCCAAAATTCAGCTGTTCCCCATCTCAGCCCAGAAAGCAGGTAGAACAACTTTTGTGGTGCCTTTCAGCTGCCTACCGGGGTAGTGTAAAAACTACCAACAGAACTCGTTTCTGGCACCTTTGCGGGTGGAGTTGTGCGTGGGGTGTGTTTGGAACATTTTGTCAGCAGCCGAGTCCAAAATTCAGCCGTTCCCCATCTCAGCCCAGAAAGCAGATAGAACCGGTTTCGTGGTGCCTTTCAGCTGCCTACCGGGGTAGTGTAAAAACTACCAACAGAACTCGTTTCTGGCACCTTTGCCGGTGGAGCTGTGCATGGGGTGTGTTTGGAACATTTTGTCACCAGCCGAGTCCAAAATTCAGCTGTTCCCCATCTCAGCCCAGAAAGCAGGTAGAACAACTTTTGTGGTGCCTTTCAGCTGCCTACCGGGGTAGTGTAAAAACTACCAACAGAACTCATTTCTGGCACCTTCCTCGGTGGAGTTGTGCATGGGGTGTGTTTGGAACATTTTGTCACCAGCCGCGTCCAAAATTCAGCCGTTCCCCATCTCAGCCTAGAAAGCAGGTAGAAAAACTTTTGTGGTGCCTTTCAGCTGCCTACCGGGGTAGTGTAAAAACTACCAACAGAACTCGTTTCTGGCACCTTCCTCGGTGGAGTTGTGCATGGGGTGTGTTTGGAACATTTTGTCACCAGCCGAGTCCAAAATTCAGCGATTCTCCATCTCAGCCCAGAAAGCAGGTAGAACAAGTTTTGTGGTGCCTTTCAGCTGCCTACCGGGGTAGCGTAAAAACTACCAACAGAACTCGTTTCTGGCACCTTTGCCGGTGGAGCTGTGCATGGGGTGTGTTTGGAACATTTTGTCAGCAGCCGAGTCCAAAATTCAGCTGTTCCCCATCTCAGCCCAGAAAGCAGGTAGAACAACTTTTGTGGTGCCTTTCAGCTGCCTACCGGGGTAGTGTAAAAACTACCAACAGAACTCGTTTCTGGCACCTTTGCGGGTGGAGTTGTGCGTGGGGTGTGTTTGGAACATTTTGTCAGCAGCCGAGTCCAAAATTCAGCCGTTCCCCATCTCAGCCCAGAAAGCAGGTAGAACAAGTTTTGTGGTGCCTTTCAGCTGCCTACCGGGGTAGTGTAAAAACTACCAACAGAACTCGTTTCTGGCACCTTTGCCGGTGGAGCTGTGCATGGGGTGTGTTTGGAACATTTTGTCACCAGCCGAGTCCAAAATTCAGCTGTTCCCCATCTCAGCCCAGAAAGCAGGTAGAACAAGTTTTGTGGTGCCTTTCAGCTGCCTACCGGGGTAGTGTAAAAACTACCAACAGAACTCGTTTCTGGCACCTTCCTCGGTGGAGTTGTGCATGGGGTGTGTTTGGAACATTTTGTCACCAGCCGCGTCCAAAATTCAGCCGTTCCCCATCTCAGCCTAGAAAGCAGGTAGAAAAACTTTTGTGGTGCCTTTCAGCTGCCTACCGGGGTAGTGTAAAAACTACCAACAGAACTCGTTTCTGGCACCTTCCCCGGTGGAGTTGTGCATGGGGTGTGTTTGGAACATTTTGTCAGCAGCCGAGTCCAAAATTCAGCGATTCTCCATCTCAGCCCAGAAAGCAGGTAGAACAAGTTTTGTGGTGCCTTTCAGCTGCCTACCGGGGGTAGCGTAAAAACTACCAACAGAACTCGTTTCTGGCACCTTCCTCGGTGGAGTTGTGCATGGGGTGTGTTTGGAACATTTTGTCACCAGCCGAATCCAAAACTCAGCTGTTCCCCATCTCAGCCCAGAAAGCAGGTAGAAAAACTTTTGTGGTGCCTTTCAGCTGCCTACCGGGGTACTGTAAAAACTACCAACAGAACTCGTTTCTGGCACCTTCCCCGGTGGAGTTGTGCATGGGGTGTGTTTGGAACATTTTGTCACCAGCCGAGTCCAAAATTCAGCCGTTCCCCATCTCAGCCCAGAAAGCAGGTAGAAAAACTTTTGTGGTGCCTTTCAGCTGCCTACCGGGGTAGCGTAAAAACTACCAACAGAACTCGTTTCTGGCACCTTTGCCGGTGGAGCTGTGCATGGGGTGTGTTTGGAACATTTTGTCACCAGCCGAGTCCAAAATTCAGCGATTCCCCATCTCAGCCCAGAAAGCAGGTAGAACAAGTTTTGTGGTGCCTTTCAGCTGCCTACCGGGGTAGTGTAAAAACTACCAACAGAACTCATTTCTGGCAACTTTGCGGGTGGAGTTGTGCATGGGGTGTGTTTGGAACATTTTGTCACCAGCCGAGTCCAAAATTCAGCTGTTCCCCATCTCTAGCCCAGGAAGGAGATAAGAACCGGTTTTATGGTGCCTTTCAGCTGCCTACCGGGGTAGTGTAAAAACTACCAACAGAACTCGTTTCTGGCACCTTCCCCGGTGGAGTTGTGCATGGGGTGTGTTTGGAACATTTTGTCACCAGCCGAGTCCAAAATTCAGCCGTTCCCCATCTCAGCCCAGAAAGCAGGTAGAACAAGTTTTGTGGTGCCTTTCAGCTGCCTACCGGGGTAGTGTAAAAACTACAAACAGAACTCGTTTCTCGCACCTTCCCCGGTGGAGCTGTGCATGGGGTGTGTTTGGAACATTTTGTCACCAGCCGAGTCCAAAACTCAGCTGTTCCCCATCTCAGCCCAGAAAGCAGGTAGAACAAGTTTTGTGGTGCCTTTCAGCTGCCTACCGGGGTAGTGTAAAAACTACCAACAGAACTCGTTTCTGGCACCTTTGCGGGTGGAGCTGTGCATGGGGTGTGTTTGGAACATTTTGTCACCAGCCGAGTCCAAAATTCAGCCGTTCCCCATCTCAGCCCAGAAAGCAGGTAGAACAAGTTTTGTGGTGCCTTTCAGCTGCCTACCGGGGTACTGTAAAAAGTACCAACAGAACTCGTTTTTGGCACCTTCCCCGGTGGAGTTGTGCATGGGGTGTGTTTGGAACATTTTGTCAGCAGCCGAGTCCAAAACTCAGCTGTTCCCCATCTCAGCCCAGAAAGCAGGTAGAACAAGTTTTGTGGTGCCTTTCAGCTGCCTACCGGGGTAGTGTAAAAACTACTAAAAGAACTCCTTTCTCGCACCTTCCCCGGTGGAGTTGTGCATGGGGTGTGTTTGGAACGTTTTGTCACCAGCCGAGTCCAAAATTCAGCCGTTCCCCATCTCAGCCCAGAAAGCAGGTAGAACAACTTTTGTGGTGCCTTTCAGCTGCCTACCGGGGTAGTGTAAAAACTACCAACAGAACTCGTTTTTGGCACCTTCCCCGGTGGAGTTGTGCATGGGGTGTGTTTGGAACATTTTGTCACCAGCCGAGTCCAAAATTCAGCGATTCCCCATCTAAGCCCAGAAAGCAGGTAGAACAAGTTTTGTGGTGCCTTTCAGCTGCCTACCGGGGTAGTGTAAAAACTACCAACAGAACTCGTTTCTGGCACCTTTGCGGGTGGAGCTGTGCATGGGGTGTGTTTGGAACATTTTGTCAGCAGCCGAGTCCAAAACTCAGCTGTTCCCCATCTCAGCCCAGAAAGCAGGTAGAACAAGTTTTGTGGTGCCTTTCAGCTGCCTACCGGGGTAGTGTAAAAACTACCAACAGAACTCGTTTCTGGCACCTTTGCCGGTGGAGATGTGCATGGGGTGTGTTTGGAACATTTTGTCAGCAGCCGAGTCCAAAATTCAGCTGTTCCCCATCTCAGCCCAGAAAGCAGGTAGAACAAGTTTTGTGGTGCCTTTCAGCTGCCTACCGGGGTAGTGTAAAAACTACCAACAGAACTCGTTTCTGGCACCTTCCCCGGTGGAGTTGTGCATGGGGTGTGTTTGGAACATTTTGTCACCAGCCGCGTCCAAAATTCAGCCGTTCCCCATCTCAGCCTAGAAAGCAGGTAGAAAAACTTTTGTGGTGCCTTTCAGCTGCCTACCGGGGTAGTGTAAAAACTACCAACAGAACTCGTTTCTGGCACCTTCCTCGGTGGAGTTGTGCATGGGGTGTGTTTGGAACATTTTGTCACCAGCCGAGTCCAAAATTCAGCGATTCTCCATCTCAGCCCAGAAAAAAGGTAGAACAAGTTTTCGTGGTGCCTTTCAGCTGCCTACCGGGGTAGCGTAAAAACTACCAACAGAACTCGTTTCTGGCACCTTCCTCGGTGGAGTTGTGCATGGGGTGTGTTTGGAACATTTTGTCACCAGCCGAATCCAAAACTCAGCGATTCCCCATCTCAGCCCAGAAAGCAGGTAGAACAAGTTTTGTGGTGCCTTTCAGCTGCCTACCGGGGTAGTGTAAAAACTACCAACAGAACTCGTTTCTGGCACCTTCCCCGGTGGAGTTGTGCATGGGGTGTGTTTGGAACATTTTGTTACCAGCCGAGTCCAAAATTCAGCGATTCTCCATCTCAGCCCAGAAAGCAGGTAGAAAAACTTTTGTGGTGCCTTTCAGCTGCCTACCGGGGTAGCGTAAAAACTACCAATAGAACTCGTTTCTGGCACCTTCCTCGGTGGAGTTGTGCATGGGGTGTGTTTGGAACATTTTGTTACCAGCCGAGTCCAAAACTCAGCCGTTCCCCATCTCAGCCCAGAAAGCAGGTAGAACAAGTTTTGTGGTGCCTTTCAGCTGCCTACCGGGGTAGTGTAAAAACTACCAACAGAACTCGTTTCTGGCACCTTTGCCGGTGGAGCTGTGCATGGGGTGTGTTTGGAACATTTTGTCACCAGCCGAGTCCAAAATTCAGCGATTCCCCATCTAAGCCCAGAAAGCAGGTAGAACAAGTTTTGTGGTGCCTTTCAGCTGCCTACCGGGGTAGTGTAAAAACTACCAACAGAACTCGTTTCTGGCACCTTCCCCGGTGGAGCTGTGCATGGGGTGTGTTTGGAACATTTTGTCACCAGCCGAGTCCAAAATTCAGCCGTTCCCCATCTCAGCCCAGAAAGCAGGTAGAAAAACTTTTGTGGTGCCTTTCAGCTGCCTACCGGGGTACTGTAAAAACTACCAACAGAACTCGTTTCTGGCACCTTCCCCGGTGGAGTTGTGCATGGGGTGTGTTTGGAACATTTTGTCACCAGCCGAGTCCAAAATTCAGCGATTCCCCATCTCAGCCCAGAAAGCAGGTAGAACAAGTTTTGTGGTGCCTTTCAGCTGCCTACCGGGGTAGTGTAAAAACTACCAACAGAACTCGTTTCTGGCACCTTTGCGGGTGGAGCTGTGCATGGGGTGTGTTTGGAACATTTTGTCACCAGCCGAGTCCAAAATTCAGCTGTTCCCCATCTCTAGCCCAGGAAGGAGATAAGAACCGGTTTTATGGTGCCTTTCAGCTGCCTACCAGGGTAGTGTAAAAACTACCAACAGAACTCGTTTCTGGCACCTTCCCCGGTGGAGTTGTGCATGGGGTGTGTTTGGAACATTTTGTCACCAGCCGAGTCCAAAATTCAGCGATTCCCCATCTCAGCCCAGAAAGCAGGTAGAACAAGTTTTGTGGTGCCTTTCAGCTGCCTACCGGGGTAGTGTAAAAACTACCAACAGAACTCGTTTCTCGCACCTTCCCCGGTGGAGCTGTGCATGGGGTGTGTTTGGAACATTTTGTCACCAGCCGAGTCCAAAACTCAGCTGTTCCCCATCTCAGCCCAGAAAGCAGGTAGAACAAGTTTTGTGGTGCCTTTCAGCTGCCTACCGGGGTAGTGTAAAAACTACCAACAGAACTCGTTTCTGGCACCTTCCCCGGTGGAGCTGTGCATGGGGTGTGTTTGGAACATTTTGTCACCAGCCGAGTCCAAAATTCAGCTGTTCCCCATCTCAGCCCAGAAAGCAGGTAGAACAAGTTTTGTGGTGCCTTTCAGCTGCCTACCGGGGTAGTGTAAAAACTACCAACAGAACTTGTTTTTGGCACCTTCCGCGGTGGAGCTGTGCATGGGGTGTGTTTGGAACATTTTGTTACCAGCCGAGTCCAAAATTCAGCGATTCCCCATCTCAGCCCAGAAAGCAGGTAGAACAAGTTTTGTGGTGCCTTTCAGCTGCCTACCGGGGTAGTGTAAAAACTACCAACAGAACTCGTTTCTGGCACCTTCCCCGGTGGAGTTGTGCATGGGGTGTGTTTGGAACATTTTGTCAGCAGCCGAGTCCAAAACTCAGCTGTTCCCCATCTCAGCCCAGAAAGCAGGTAGAACAAGTTTTGTGGTGCCTTTCAGCTGCCTACCGGGGTACTGTAAAAACTACCAACAGAACTCGTTTCTGGCACCTTTGCCGGTGGAGCTGTGCATGGGGTGTGTTTGGAACATTTTGTCAGCAGCCGAGTCCAAAATTCAGCTGTTCCCCATCTCAGCCCAGAAAGCAGGTAGAACAAGTTTTGTGGTGCCTTTCAGCTGCCTACCGGGGTAGTGTAAAAACTACCAACAGAACTCGTTTCTGGCACCTTTGCGGGTGGAGCTGTGCGTGGGGTGTGTTTGGAACATTTTGTCACCAGCCGAGTCCAAAATTCAGCTGTTCCCCATCTCAGCCCAGAAAGCAGGTAGAACAACTTTTGTGGTGCCTTTCAGCTGCCTACCGGGGTAGTGTAAAAACTACCAACAGAACTCGTTTCTGGCACCTTCCTCGGTGGAGTTGTGCATGGGGTGTGTTTGGAACATTTTGTCACCAGCCGCGTCCAAAATTCAGCCGTTCCCCATCTCAGCCTAGAAAGCAGGTAGAAAAACTTTTGTGGTGCCTTTCAGCTGCCTACCGGGGTAGTGTAAAAACTACCAACAGAACTCGTTTCTGGCACCTTCCTCGGTGGAGTTGTGCATGGGGTGTGTTTGGAACATTTTGTCACCAGCCGAGTCCAAAATTCAGCGATTCTCCATCTCAGCCCAGAAAGCAGGTAGAACAAGTTTTGTGGTGCCTTTCAGCTGCCTACCGGGGGTAGCGTAAAAACTACCAACAGAACTCGTTTCTGGCACCTTTGCCGGTGGAGCTGTGCATGGGGTGTGTTTGGAACATTTTGTCAGCAGCCGAGTCCAAAATTCAGCTGTTCCCCATCTCAGCCCAGAAAGCAGGTAGAACAACTTTTGTGGTGCCTTTCAGCTGCCTACCGGGGTAGTGTAAAAACTACCAACAGAACTCGTTTCTGGCACCTTTGCGGGTGGAGTTGTGCGTGGGGTGTGTTTGGAACATTTTGTCAGCAGCCGAGTCCAAAATTCAGCCGTTCCCCATCTCAGCCCAGAAAGCAGGTAGAACAAGTTTTGTGGTGCCTTTCAGCTGCCTACCGGGGTAGTGTAAAAACTACCAACAGAACTCGTTTCTGGCACCTTTGCCGGTGGAGCTGTGCATGGGGTGTGTTTGGAACATTTTGTCACCAGCCGAGTCCAAAATTCAGCTGTTCCCCATCTCAGCCCAGAAAGCAGGTAGAACAACTTTTGTGGTGCCTTTCAGCTGCCTACCGGGGTAGTGTAAAAACTACCAACAGAACTCGTTTCTGGCACCTTCCTCGGTGGAGTTGTGCATGGGGTGTGTTTGGAACATTTTGTCACCAGCCGCGTCCAAAATTCAGCCGTTCCCCATCTCAGCCTAGAAAGCAGGTAGAAAAACTTTTGTGGTGCCTTTCAGCTGCCTACCGGGGTAGTGTAAAAACTACCAACAGAACTCGTTTCTGGCACCTTCCCCGGTGGAGTTGTGCATGGGGTGTGTTTGGAACATTTTGTCAGCAGCCGAGTCCAAAATTCAGCGATTCTCCATCTCAGCCCAGAAAGCAGGTAGAACAAGTTTTGTGGTGCCTTTCAGCTGCCTACCGGGGTAGCGTAAAAACTACCAACAGAACTCGTTTCTGGCACCTTCCTCGGTGGAGTTGTGCATGGGGTGTGTTTGGAACATTTTGTCACCAGCCGAATCCAAAACTCAGCTGTTCCCCATCTCAGCCCAGAAAGCAGGTACAAAAAGTTTTGTGGTGCCTTTCAGCTGCCTACCGGGGTACTGTAAAAACTACCAACAGAACTCGTTTCTGGCACCTTCCCCGGTGGAGTTGTGCATGGGGTGTGTTTGGAACATTTTGTCACCAGCCGAGTCCAAAATTCAGCCGTTCCCCATCTCAGCCCAGAAAGCAGGTAGAAAAACTTTTGTGGTGCCTTTCAGCTGCCTACCGGGGTAGCGTAAAAACTACCAACAGAACTCGTTTCTGGCACCTTTGCCGGTGGAGCTGTGCATGGGGTGTGTTTGGAACATTTTGTCACCAGCCGAGTCCAAAATTCAGCGATTCCCCATCTCAGCCCAGAAAGCAGGTAGAACAAGTTTTGTGGTGCCTTTCAGCTGCCTACCGGGGTAGTGTAAAAACTACCAACAGAACTCATTTCTGGCAACTTTGCGGGTGGAGTTGTGCATGGGGTGTGTTTGGAACATTTTGTCACCAGCCGAGTCCAAAATTCAGCTGTTCCCCATCTCTAGCCCAGGAAGGAGATAAGAACCGGTTTTATGGTGCCTTTCAGCTGCCTACCGGGGTAGTGTAAAAACTACCAACAGAACTCGTTTCTGGCACCTTCCCCGGTGGAGTTGTGCATGGGGTGTGTTTGGAACATTTTGTCACCAGCCGAGTCCAAAATTCAGCGATTCCCCATCTCAGCCCAGAAAGCAGGTAGAACAAGTTTTGTGGTGCCTTTCAGCTGCCTACCGGGGTAGTGTAAAAACTACAAACAGAACTCGTTTCTGGCACCTTCCCCGGTGGAGCTGTGCATGGGGTGTGTTTGGAACATTTTGTCACCAGCCGAGTCCAAAACTCAGCTGTTCCCCATCTCAGCCCAGAAAGCAGGTAGAACAAGTTTTGTGGTGCCTTTCAGCTGCCTACCGGGGTAGTGTAAAAACTACTAAAAGAACTCCTTTCTCGCACCTTCCCCGGTGGAGTTGTGCATGGGGTGTGTTTGGAACGTTTTGTCACCAGCCGAGTCCAAAATTCAGCCGTTCCCCATCTCAGCCCAGAAAGCAGGTAGAACAAGTTTTGTGGTGCCTTTCAGCTGCCTACCGGGGTAGTGTAAAAACTACCAACAGAACTCGTTTTTGGCACCTTCCCCGGTGGAGTTGTGCATGGGGTGTGTTTGGAACATTTTGTCACCAGCCGAGTCCAAAATTCAGCGATTCCCCATCTAAGCCCAGAAAGCAGGTAGAACAAGTTTTGTGGTGCCTTTCAGCTGCCTACCGGGGTAGTGTAAAAACTACCAACAGAACTCGTTTCTGGCACCTTTGCGGGTGGAGCTGTGCATGGGGTGTGTTTGGAACATTTTGTCAGCAGCCGAGTCCAAAACTCAGCTGTTCCCCATCTCAGCCCAGAAAGCAGGTAGAACAAGTTTTGTGGTGCCTTTCAGCTGCCTACCGGGGTAGTGTAAAAACTACCAACAGAACTCGTTTCTGGCACCTTTGCCGGTGGAGTTGTGCATGGGGTGTGTTTGGAACATTTTGTCACCAGCCGAGTCCAAAATTCAGCGATTCCCCATCTCAGCCCAGAAAGCAGGTAGAACAAGTTTTGTGGTGCCTTTCAGCTGCCTACCGGGGTAGTGTAAAAACTACCAACAGAACTCGTTTCTGGCACCTTCCCCGGTGGAGCTATGCATGGGGTGTGTTTGGAACATTTTGTCACCAGCCGAGTCCAAAATTCAGCCGTTCCCCATCTCAGCCCAGAAAGCAGGTAGAAAAACTTTTGTGGTGCCTTTCAGCTGCCTACCGGGGTACTGTAAAAACTACCAACAGAACTCGTTTCTGGCACCTTCCCCGGTGGAGTTGTGCATGGGGTGTGTTTGGAACATTTTGTCACCAGCCGAGTCCAAAATTCAGCGATTCCCCATCTCAGCCCAGAAAGCAGGTAGAACAAGTTTTGTGGTGCCTTTCAGCTGCCTACCGGGGTAGTGTAAAAACTACCAACAGAACTCGTTTCTGGCACCTTCCCCGGTGGAGCTGTGCATGGGGTGTGTTTGGAACATTTTGTCACCAGCCGAGTCCAAAATTCAGCTGTTCCCCATCTCTAGCCCAGGAAGGAGATAAGAACCGGTTTTATGGTGCCTTTCAGCTGCCTACCGGGGTAGTGTAAAAACTACCAACAGAACTCGTTTCTGGCACCTTCCCCGGTGGAGTTGTGCATGGGGTGTGTTTGGAACATTTTGTCACCAGCCGAGTCCAAAATTCAGCGATTCTCCATCTCAGCCCAGAAAGCAGGTAGAACAAGTTTTGTGGTGCCTTTCAGCTGCCTACCGGGGTAGCGTAAAAACTACCAACAGAACTCGTTTCTGGCACCTTCCTCGGTGGAGTTGTGCATGGGGTGTGTTTGGAACATTTTGTCACCAGCCGAATCCAAAACTCAGCTGTTCCCCATCTCAGCCCAGAAAGCAGGTAGAAAAACTTTTGTGGTGCCTTTCAGCTGCCTACCGGGGTACTGTAAAAACTACCAACAGAACTCGTTTCTGGCACCTTCCCCGGTGGAGTTGTGCATGGGGTGTGTTTGGAACATTTTGTCACCAGCCGAGTCCAAAATTCAGCCGTTCCCCATCTCAGCCCAGAAAGCAGGTAGAAAAACTTTTGTGGTGCCTTTCAGCTGCCTACCGGGGTAGCGTAAAAACTACCAACAGAACTCGTTTCTGGCACCTTTGCCGGTGGAGCTGTGCATGGGGTGTGTTTGGAACATTTTGTCACCAGCCGAGTCCAAAATTCAGCGATTCCCCATCTCAGCCCAGAAAGCAGGTAGAACAAGTTTTGTGGTGCCTTTCAGCTGCCTACCGGGGTAGTGTAAAAACTACAAACAGAACTCGTTTCTGGCACCTTCCCCGGTGGAGCTGTGCATGGGGTGTGTTTGGAACATTTTGTCACCAGCCGAGTCCAAAACTCAGCTGTTCCCCATCTCAGCCCAGAAAGCAGGTAGAACAAGTTTTGTGGTGCCTTTCAGCTGCCTACCGGGGTAGTGTAAAAACTACTAAAAGAACTCCTTTCTCGCACCTTCCCCGGTGGAGTTGTGCATGGGGTGTGTTTGGAACGTTTTGTCACCAGCCGAGTCCAAAATTCAGCCGTTCCCCATCTCAGCCCAGAAAGCAGGTAGAACAAGTTTTGTGGTGCCTTTCAGCTGCCTACCGGGGTAGTGTAAAAACTACCAACAGAACTCGTTTTTGGCACCTTCCCCGGTGGAGTTGTGCATGGGGTGTGTTTGGAACATTTTGTCACCAGCCGAGTCCAAAATTCAGCGATTCCCCATCTAAGCCCAGAAAGCAGGTAGAACAAGTTTTGTGGTGCCTTTCAGCTGCCTACCGGGGTAGTGTAAAAACTACCAACAGAACTCGTTTCTGGCACCTTTGCGGGTGGAGCTGTGCATGGGGTGTGTTTGGAACATTTTGTCAGCAGCCGAGTCCAAAACTCAGCTGTTCCCCATCTCAGCCCAGAAAGCAGGTAGAACAAGTTTTGTGGTGCCTTTCAGCTGCCTACCGGGGTAGTGTAAAAACTACCAACAGAACTCGTTTCTGGCACCTTTGCCGGTGGAGTTGTGCATGGGGTGTGTTTGGAACATTTTGTCACCAGCCGAGTCCAAAATTCAGCGATTCCCCATCTCAGCCCAGAAAGCAGGTAGAACAAGTTTTGTGGTGCCTTTCAGCTGCCTACCGGGGTAGTGTAAAAACTACCAACAGAACTCGTTTCTGGCACCTTCCCCGGTGGAGCTGTGCATGGGGTGTGTTTGGAACATTTTGTCACCAGCCGAGTCCAAAATTCAGCCGTTCCCCATCTCAGCCCAGAAAGCAGGTAGAAAAACTTTTGTGGTGCCTTTCAGCTGCCTACCGGGGTACTGTAAAAACTACCAACAGAACTCGTTTCTGGCACCTTCCCCGGTGGAGTTGTGCATGGGGTGTGTTTGGAACATTTTGTCACCAGCCGAGTCCAAAATTCAGCGATTCCCCATCTCAGCCCAGAAAGCAGGTAGAACAAGTTTTGTGGTGCCTTTCAGCTGCCTACTGGGGTAGTGTAAAAACTACCAACAGAACTCGTTTCTGGCACCTTTGCGGGTGGAGCTGTGCATGGGGTGTGTTTGGAACATTTTGTCACCAGCCGAGTCCAAAATTCAGCTGTTCCCCATCTCTAGCCCAGGAAGGAGATAAGAACCGGTTTTATGGTGCCTTTCAGCTGCCTACCGGGGTAGTGTAAAAACTACCAACAGAACTCGTTTCTGGCACCTTCCCCGGTGGAGTTGTGCATGGGGTGTGTTTGGAACATTTTGTCAGCAGCCGAGTCCAAAATTCAGCGATTCCCCATCTCAGCCCAGAAAGCAGGTAGAACAAGTTTTGTGGTGCCTTTCAGCTGCCTACCGGGGTACTGTAAAAACTACCAACAGAACTCGTTTTTGGCACCTTCCCCGGTGGAGTTGTGCATGGGGTGTGTTTGGAACATTTTGTCACCAGCCGAGTCCAAAATTCAGCGATTCCCCATCTAAGCCCAGAAAGCAGGTAGAACAAGTTTTGTGGTGCCTTTCAGCTGCCTACCGGGGTACTGTAAAAACTACCAACAGAACTCGTTTCTGGCACCTTTGCGGGTGGAGCTGTGCATGGGGTGTGTTTGGAACATTTTGTCACCAGCCGAGTCCAAAATTCAGCCGTTCCCCATCTCAGCCCAGAAAGCAGGTAGAACAAGTTTTGTGGTGCCTTTCAGCTGCCTACCGGGGTACTGTAAAAAGTACCAACAGAACTCGTTTTTGGCACCTTCCCCGGTGGAGTTGTGCATGGGGTGTGTTTGGAACATTTTGTCAGCAGCCGAGTCCAAAACTCAGCTGTTCCCCATCTCAGCCCAGAAAGCAGGTAGAACAAGTTTTGTGGTGCCTTTCAGCTGCCTACCGGGGTAGTGTAAAAACTACTAAAAGAACTCCTTTCTGGCACCTTCCCCGGTGGAGTTGTGCATGGGGTGTGTTTGGAACGTTTTGTCACCAGCCGAGTCCAAAATTCAGCCGTTCCCCATCTCAGCCCAGAAAGCAGGTAGAACAAGTTTTGTGGTGCCTTTCAGCTGCCTACCGGGGTACTGTAAAAACTACCAACAGAACTCGTTTTTGGCACCTTCCCCGGTGGAGTTGTGCATGGGGTGTGTTTGGAACATTTTGTCACCAGCCGAGTCCAAAATTCAGCGATTCCCCATCTAAGCCCAGAAAGCAGGTAGAACAAGTTTTGTGGTGCCTTTCAGCTGCCTACCGGGGTAGTGTAAAAACTACCAACAGAACTCGTTTCTGGCACCTTTGCGGGTGGAGCTGTGCATGGGGTGTGTTTGGAACATTTTGTCAGCAGCCGAGTCCAAAACTCAGCTGTTCCCCATCTCAGCCCAGAAAGCAGGTAGAACAAGTTTTGTGGTGCCTTTCAGCTGCCTACCGGGGTAGTGTAAAAACTACCAACAGAACTCGTTTCTGGCACCTTTGCCGGTGGAGTTGTGCATGGGGTGTGTTTGGAACATTTTGTCAGCAGCCGAGTCCAAAATTCAGCTGTTCCCCATCTCAGCCCAGAAAGCAGGTAGAACAAGTTTTGTGGTGCCTTTCAGCTGCCTACCGGGGTAGTGTAAAAACTACCAAAAGAACTCGTTTCTGGCACCTTCCCCGGTGGAGTTGTGCATGGGGTGTGTTTGGAACATTTTGTCACCAGCCGAATCCAAAACTCAGCTGTTCCCCATCTCAGCCCAGAAAGCAGGTAGAAAAACTTTTGTGGTGCCTTTCAGCTGCCTACCGGGGTAGTGTAAAAACTACCAACAGAACTCGTTTCTGGCACCTTCCCCGGTGGAGTTGTGCATGGGGTGTGTTTGGAACATTTTGTCACCAGCCGAGTCCAAAATTCAGCGATTCTCCATCTCAGCCCAGAAAGCAGGTAGAAAAACTTTTGTGGTGCCTTTCAGCTGCCTACCGGGGTAGCGTAAAAACTACCAATAGAACTCGTTTCTGGCACCTTCCTCGGTGGAGTTGTGCATGGGGTGTGTTTGGAACATTTTGTTACCAGCCGAGTCCAAAACTCAGCCGTTCCCCATCTCAGCCCAGAAAGCAGGTAGAAAAACTTTTGTGGTGCCTTTCAGCTGCCTACCGGGGTAGTGTAAAAACTACCAACAGAACTCGTTTCTGGCACCTTTGCCGGTGGAGCTGTGCATGGGGTGTGTTTGGAACATTTTGTCACCAGCCGAGTCCAAAATTCAGCGATTCCCCATCTCAGCCCAGAAAGCAGGTAGAACAAGTTTTGTGGTGCCTTTCAGCTGCCTACCGGGGTAGTGTAAAAACTACCAACAGAACTCGTTTCTGGCACCTTCCCCGGTGGAGCTGTGCATGGGGTGTGTTTGGAACATTTTGTCACCAGCCGAGTCCAAAATTCAGCCGTTCCCCATCTCAGCCCAGAAAGCAGGTAGAAAAACTTTTGTGGTGCCTTTCAGCTGCCTACCGGGGTACTGTAAAAACTACCAACAGAACTCGTTTCTGGCACCTTCCCCGGTGGAGTTGTGCATGGGGTGTGTTTGTAACATTTTGTCACCAGCCGAGTCCAAAATTCAGCGATTCCCCATCTCAGCCCAGAAAGCAGGTAGAACAAGTTTTGTGGTGCCTTTCAGCTGCCTACCGGGGTAGTGTAAAAACTACCAACAGAACTCGTTTCTGGCACCTTTGCGGGTGGAGCTGTGCATGGGGTGTGTTTGGAACATTTTGTCACCAGCCGAGTCCAAAATTCAGCTGTTCCCCATCTCTAGCCGAGGAAGGAGATAAGAACCGGTTTTATGGTGCCTTTCAGCTGCCTACCGGGGTAGTGTAAAAACTACCAACAGAACTCGTTTCTGGCACCTTCCCGGTGGAGTTGTGCATGGGGTGTGTTTGGAACATTTTGTCACCAGCCGAGTCCAAAATTCAGCGATTCCCCATCTCAGCCCAGAAAGCAGGTAGAACAAGTTTTGTGGTGCCTTTCAGCTGCCTACCGGGGTACTGTAAAAACTACCAACAGAACTCGTTTCTGGCACCTTCCCCGGTGGAGTTGTGCATGGGGTGTGTTTGGAACATTTTGTCACCAGCCGAGTCCAAAATTCAGCGATTCCCCATCTCAGCCCAGAAAGCAGGTAGAACAAGTTTTGTGGTGCCTTTCAGCTGCCTACCGGGGTAGTGTAAAAACTACCAACAGAACTCGTTTCTGGCACCTTTGCGGGTGGAGCTGTGCATGGGGTGTGTTTGGAACATTTTGTCAGCAGCCGAGTCCAAAACTCAGCTGTTCCCCATCTCAGCCCAGAAAGCCAGGTAGAACAAGTTTTGTGGTGCCTTTCAGCTGCCTACCGGGGTAGTGTAAAAACTACCAACAGAACTCGTTTCTGGCACCTTTGCCGGTGGAGTTGTGCATGGGGTGTGTTTGGAACATTTTGTCAGCAGCCGAGTCCAAAATTCAGCTGTTCCCCATCTCAGCCCAGAAAGCAGGTAGAACAAGTTTTGTGGTGCCTTTCAGCTGCCTACCGGGGTAGTGTAAAAACTACCAACAGAACTCGTTTCTGGCACCTTCCCCGGTGGAGTTGTGCATGGGGTGTGTTTGGAACATTTTGTCACCAGCCGCGTCCAAAATTCAGCCGTTCCCCATCTCAGCCTAGAAAGCAGGTAGAAAAACTTTTGTGGTGCCTTTCAGCTGCCTACCGGGGTAGTGTAAAAACTACCAACAGAACTCGTTTCTGGCACCTTCCTCGGTGGAGTTGTGCATGGGGTGTGTTTGGAACATTTTGTCACCAGCCGAGTCCAAAATTCAGCGATTCTCCATCTCAGCCCAGAAAGCAGGTAGAACAAGTTTTCGTGGTGCCTTTCAGCTGCCTACCGGGGTAGCGTAAAAACTACCAACAGAACTCGTTTCTGGCACCTTCCTCGGTGGAGTTGTGCATGGGGTGTGTTTGGAACATTTTGTCACCAGCCGAATCCAAAACTCAGCTGTTCCCCATCTCAGCCCAGAAAGCAGGTAGAAAAACTTTTGTGGTGCCTTTCAGCTGCCTACCGGGGTAGTGTAAAAACTACCAACAGAACTCGTTTCTGGCACCTTCCCCGTGGAGTTGTGCATGGGGTGTGTTTGGAACATTTTGTCACCAGCCGAGTCCAAAATTCAGCGATTCTCCATCTCAGCCCAGAAAGCAGGTAGAAAAACTTTTGTGGTGCCTTTCAGCTGCCTACCGGGGTAGCGTAAAAACTACCAATAGAACTCGTTTCTGGCACCTTCCTCGGTGGAGTTGTGCATGGGGTGTGTTTGGAACATTTTGTTACCAGCCGAGTCCAAAACTCAGCCGTTCCCCATCTCAGCCCAGAAAGCAGGTAGAAAAACTTTTGTGGTGCCTTTCAGCTGCCTACCGGGGTAGTGTAAAAACTACCAACAGAACTCGTTTCTGGCACCTTCCCCGGTGGAGCTGTGCATGGGGTGTGTTTGGAACATTTTGTCACCAGCCGCGTCCAAAATTCAGCGATTCCCCATCTCAGCCCAGAAAGCAGGTAGAACAAGTTTTGTGGTGCCTTTCAGCTGCCTACCGGGGTAGTGTAAAAACTACCAACAGAACTCGTTTCTGGCACCTTCCCCGGTGGAGCTGTGCATGGGGTGTGTTTGGAACATTTTGTCACCAGCCGAGTCCAAAATTCAGCCGTTCCCCATCTCAGCCCAGAAAGCAGGTAGAAAAAACTTTTGTGGTGCCTTTCAGCTGCCTACCGGGGTAGTGTAAAAACTACCAACAGAACTCGTTTCTGGCACCTTCCTCGGTGGAGTTGTGCATGGGGTGTGTTTGGAACATTTTGTCACCAGCCGAGTCCAAAATTCAGCGATTCCCCATCTCAGCCCAGAAAGCAGGTAGAACAAGTTTTGTGGTGCCTTTCAGCTGCCTACCGGGGTAGTGTAAAAACTACCAACAGAACTCGTTTCTGGCACCTTTGCGGGTGGAGCTGTGCATGGGGTGTGTTTGGAACATTTTGTCACCAGCCGAGTCCAAAATTCAGCTGTTCCCCATCTCTAGCCCAGGAAGGAGATAAGAACCGGTTTTATGGTGCCTTTCAGCTGCCTACCGGGGTAGTGTAAAAACTACCAACAGAACTCGTTTCTGGCACCTTCCCCGGTGGAGTTGTGCATGGGGTGTGTTTGGAACATTTTGTCACCAGCCGAGTCCAAAATTCAGCGATTCCCCATCTCAGCCCAGAAAGCAGGTAGAACAAGTTTTGTGGTGCCTTTCAGCTGCCTACCGGGGTAGTGTAAAAACTACAAACAGAACTCGTTTCTCGCACCTTCCCCGGTGGAGCTGTGCATGGGGTGTGTTTGGAACATTTTGTCACCAGCCGAGTCCAAAACTCAGCTGTTCCCCATCTCAGCCCAGAAAGCAGGTAGAACAAGTTTTGTGGTGCCTTTCAGCTGCCTACCGGGGTAGTGTAAAAACTACCAACAGAACTCGTTTCTGGCACCTTCCCCGGTGGAGTTGTGCATGGGGTGTGTTTGGAACATTTTGTCACCAGCCGAGTCCAAAATTCAGCGATTCCCCATCTCAGCCCAGAAAGCAGGTAGAACAAGTTTTGTGGTGCCTTTCAGCTGCCTACCGGGGTAGTGTAAAAACTACCAACAGAACTCGTTTCTGGCACCTTCCCCGGTGGAGCTGTGCATGGGGTGTGTTTGGAACATTTTGTCACCAGCCGAGTCCAAAATTCAGCTGTTCCCCATCTCAGCCCAGAAAGCAGGTAGAACAAGTTTTGTGGTGCCTTTCAGCTGCCTACCGGGGTAGTGTAAAAACTACCAACAGAACTTGTTTTTGGCACCTTCCGCGGTGGAGCTGTGCATGGGGTGTGTTTGGAACATTTTGTTACCCAGCCGAGTCCAAAATTCAGCGATTCCCCATCTCAGCCCAGAAAGCAGGTAGAACAAGTTTTGTGGTGCCTTTCAGCTGCCTACCCGGGGTAGTGTAAAAAACTACCAACAGAACTCGTTTCTGGCACCTTCCCCGGTGGAGTTGTGCATGGGGTGTGTTTGGAACATTTTGTCACCAGCCGAGTCCAAAATTCAGCCGTTCCCCATCTCAGCCCAGAAAGCAGGTAGAACAAGTTTTGTGGTGCCTTTCAGCTGCCTACCGGGGTAGTGTAAAAACTACCAACAGAACTCGTTTCTGGCACCTTCCCCGGTGGAGTTGTGCATGGGGTGTGTTTGGAACATTTTGTCAGCAGCCGAGTCCAAAACTCAGCTGTTCCCCATCTCAGCCCAGAAAGCAGGTAGAACAAGTTTTGTGGTGCCTTTCAGCTGCCTACCGGGGTAGTGTAAAAACTACCAACAGAACTCGTTTCTGGCACCTTTGCCGGTGGAGCTGTGCATGGGGTGTGTTTGGAACATTTTGTCAGCAGCCGAGTCCAAAATTCAGCTGTTCCCCATCTCAGCCCAGAAAGCAGGTAGAACAACTTTTGTGGTGCCTTTCAGCTGCCTACCGGGGTAGTGTAAAAACTACCAACAGAACTCGTTTCTGGCACCTTTGCGGGTGGAGCTGTGCGTGGGGTGTGTTTGGAACATTTTGTCAGCAGCCGAGTCCAAAATTCAGCCGTTCCCCATCTCAGCCCAGAAAGCAGGTAGAACAAGTTTTGTGGTGCCTTTCAGCTGCCTACCGGGGTAGTGTAAAAACTACCAACAGAACTCGTTTCTGGCACCTTTGCCGGTGGAGCTGTGCATGGGGTGTGTTTGGAACATTTTGTTACCAGCCGAGTCCAAAATTCAGCCGTTCCCCATCTCTAGCCCAGGAAGCAGATAGAACCGGTTTCGTGGTGCCTTTCAGCTGCCTACCGGGGTAGTGTAAAAACTACCAACAGAACTCGTTTCTGGCACCTTTGCCGGTGGAGCTGTGCATGGGGTGTGTTTGGAACATTTTGTCACCAGCCGCGTCCAAAACTCAGCCGTTCCCCATCTCAGCCCAGAAAGCAGGTAGAAAAACTTTTGTGGTGCCTTTCAGCTGCCTACCGGGGTAGTGTAAAAACTACCAACAGAACTCGTTTCTGGCACCTTTGCGGGTGGAGCTGTGCATGGGGTGTGTTTGGAACATTTTGTCACCAGCCGAGTCCAAAATTCAGCCGTTCCCCATCTCAGCCCAGAAAGCAGGTAGAACAAGTTTTGTGGTGCCTTTCAGCTGCCTACCGGGGTAGTGTAAAAACTACCAACAGAACTCGTTTTTGGCACCTTCCCCGGTGGAGCTGTGCATGGGGTGTGTTTGGAACATTTTGTCACCAGCCGAGTCCCAAAATTCAGCCGTTCCCCATCTCAGCCCAGAAAGCAGGTAGAACAAGTTTTGTGGTGCCTTTCAGCTGCCTACCGGGGTAGTGTAAAAACTACCAACAGAACTCGTTTCTGGCACCTTCCCCGGTGGAGTTGTGCATGGGGTGTGTTTGGAACATTTTGTCACCAGCCGAGTCCAAAATTCAGCGATTCTCCATCTCAGCCCAGAAAGCAGGTAGAAAAACTTTTGTGGTGCCTTTCAGCTGCCTACCGGGGTAGCGTAAAAACTACCAATAGAACTCGTTTCTGGCACCTTCCTCGGTGGAGTTGTGCATGGGGTGTGTTTGGAACATTTTGTTACCAGCCGAGTCCAAAACTCAGCCGTTCCCCATCTCAGCCCAGAAAGCAGGTAGAAAAACTTTTGTGGTGCCTTTCAGCTGCCTACCGGGGTAGTGTAAAAACTACCAACAGAACTCGTTTCTGGCACCTTTGCCGGTGGAGCTGTGCATGGGGTGTGTTTGGAACATTTTGTCACCAGCCGAGTCCAAAATTCAGCGATTCCCCATCTCAGCCCAGAAAGCAGGTAGAACAAGTTTTGTGGTGCCTTTCAGCTGCCTACCGGGGTAGTGTAAAAACTACCAACAGAACTCGTTTCTGGCACCTTCCCCGGTGGAGCTGTGCATGGGGTGTGTTTGGAACATTTTGTCACCAGCCGAGTCCAAAATTCAGCCGTTCCCCATCTCAGCCCAGAAAGCAGGTAGAAAAACTTTTGTGGTGCCTTTCAGCTGCCTACCGGGGTACTGTAAAAACTACCAACAGAACTCGTTTCTGGCACCTTCCCCGGTGGAGTTGTGCATGGGGTGTGTTTGGAACATTTTGTCAGCAGCCGAGTCCAAAATTCAGCGATTCCCCATCTCAGCCCAGAAAGCAGGTAGAACAAGTTTTGTGGTGCCTTTCAGCTGCCTACCGGGGTAGTGTAAAAACTACCAACAGAACTCGTTTCTGGCACCTTTGCGGGTGGAGCTGTGCATGGGGTGTGTTTGGAACATTTTGTCACCAGCCGAGTCCAAAATTCAGCTGTTCCCCATCTCTAGCCCAGGAAGGAGATAAGAACCGGTTTTATGGTGCCTTTCAGCTGCCTACCGGGGTAGTGTAAAAACTACCAACAGAACTCGTTTCTGGCACCTTCCCCGGTGGAGTTGTGCATGGGGTGTGTTTGGAACATTTTGTCACCAGCCGAGTCCAAAATTCAGCGATTCCCCATCTCAGCCCAGAAAGCAGGTAGAACAAGTTTTGTGGTGCCTTTCAGCTGCCTACCGGGGTAGTGTAAAAACTACAAACAGAACTCTTTTCTCGCACCTTCCCCGGTGGAGCTGTGCATGGGGTGTGTTTGGAACATTTTGTCACCAGCCGAGTCCAAAACTCAGCTGTTCCCCATCTCAGCCCAGAAAGCAGGTAGAACAAGTTTTGTGGTGCCTTTCAGCTGCCTACCGGGGTACTGTAAAAACTACCAACAGAACTCGTTTCTGGCACCTTCCCCGGTGGAGTTGTGCATGGGGTGTGTTTGGAACATTTTGTCACCAGCCGAGTCCAAAATTCAGCCGTTCCCCATCTCAGCCCAGAAAGCAGGTAGAACAAGTTTTGTGGTGCCTTTCAGCTGCCTACCGGGGTAGTGTAAAAACTACCAACAGAACTCGTTTCTGGCACCTTCCCCGGTGGAGCTGTGCATGGGGTGTGTTTGGAACATTTTGTCACCAGCCGAGTCCAAAATTCAGCTGTTCCCCATCTCAGCCCAGAAAGCAGGTAGAACAAGTTTTGTGGTGCCTTTCAGCTGCCTACCGGGGTAGTGTAAAAACTACCAACAGAACTTGTTTTTGGCACCTTCCGCGGTGGAGCTGTGCATGGGGTGTGTTTGGAACATTTTGTTACCAGCCGAGTCCAAAATTCAGCGATTCCCCATCTCAGCCCAGAAAGCAGGTAGAACAAGTTTTGTGGTGCCTTTCAGCTGCCTACCGGGGTAGTGTAAAAACTACCAACAGAACTCGTTTCTGGCACCTTCCCCGGTGGAGTTGTGCATGGGGTGTGTTTGGAACATTTTGTCACCAGCCGAGTCCAAAATTCAGCCGTTCCCCATCTCAGCCCAGAAAGCAGGTAGAACAACTTTTGTGGTGCCTTTCAGCTGCCTACCGGGGTAGTGTAAAAACTACCAACAGAACTCGTTTCTGGCACCTTTGCGGGTGGAGCTGTGCATGGGGTGTGTTTGGAACATTTTGTCAGCAGCCGAGTCCAAAACTCAGCTGTTCCCCATCTCAGCCCAGAAAGCAGGTAGAACAAGTTTTGTGGTGCCTTTCAGCTGCCTACCGGGGTACTGTAAAAACTACCAACAGAACTCGTTTCTGGCACCTTTGCCGGTGGAGCTGTGCATGGGGTGTGTTTGGAACATTTTGTCAGCAGCCGAGTCCAAAATTCAGCTGTTCCCCATCTCAGCCCAGAAAGCAGGTAGAACAACTTTTGTGGTGCCTTTCAGCTGCCTACCGGGGTAGTGTAAAAACTACCAACAGAACTCGTTTCTGGCACCTTTGCGGGTGGAGCTGTGCGTGGGGTGTGTTTGGAACATTTTGTCAGCAGCCGAGTCCAAAATTCAGCCGTTCCCCATCTCAGCCCAGAAAGCAGGTAGAACAACTTTTGTGGTGCCTTTCAGCTGCCTACCGGGGTAGTGTAAAAACTACCAACAGAACTCGTTTCTGGCACCTTTGCCGGTGGAGCTGTGCATGGGGTGTGTTTGGAACATTTTGTTACCAGCCGAGTCCAAAATTCAGCCGTTCCCCATCTCTAGCCCAGGAAGCAGATAGAACCGGTTTCGTGGTGCCTTTCAGCTGCCTACCGGGGTAGTGTAAAAACTACCAACAGAACTCGTTTCTGGCACCTTTGCCGGTGGAGCTGTGCATGGGGTGTGTTTGGAACATTTTGTCACCAGCCGAGTCCAAAACTCAGCCGTTCCCCATCTCAGCCCAGAAAGCAGGTAGAAAAACTTTTGTGGTGCCTTTCAGCTGCCTACCGGGGTAGTGTAAAAACTACCAACAGAACTCGTTTCTGGCACCTTTGCGGGTGGAGCTGTGCATGGGGTGTGTTTGGAACATTTTGTCACCAGCCGAGTCCAAAATTCAGCCGTTCCCCATCTCAGCCCAGAAAGCAGGTAGAACAAGTTTTGTGGTGCCTTTCAGCTGCCTACCAGGGTACTGTAAAAACTACCAACAGAACTCGTTTTTGGCACCTTCCCCGGTGGAGTTGTGCATGGGGTGTGTTTGGAACATTTTGTCAGCAGCCGAGTCCAAAACTCACCTGTTCCCCATCTCAGCCCAGAAAGCAGGTAGAACAAGTTTTGTGGTGCCTTTCAGCTGCCTACCGGGGTAGTGTAAAAACTACTAAAAGAACTCCTTTCTGGCACCTTCCCCGGTGGAGTTGTGCATGGGGTGTGTTTGGAACGTTTTGTCACCAGCCGAGTCCAAAATTCAGCCGTTCCCCATCTCAGCCCAGAAAGCAGGTAGAACAAGTTTTGTGGTGCCTTTCAGCTGCCTACCGGGGTACTGTAAAAACTACCAACAGAACTCGTTTTTGGCACCTTCCCCGGTGGAGTTGTGCATGGGGTGTGTTTGGAACATTTTGTCACCAGCCGAGTCCAAAATTCAGCGATTCCCCATCTCAGCCCAGAAAGCAGGTAGAACAAGTTTTGTGGTGCCTTTCAGCTGCCTACCGGGGTAGTGTAAAAACTACCAACAGAACTCGTTTCTGGCACCTTCCCCGGTGGAGTTGTGCATGGGGTGTGTTTGGAACATTTTGTCAGCAGCCGAGTCCAAAACTCAGCTGTTCCCCATCTCAGCCCAGAAAGCAGGTAGAACAAGTTTTGTGGTGCCTTTCAGCTGCCTACCGGGGTAGTGTAAAAACTACCAACAGAACTCGTTTCTGGCACCTTTGCCGGTGGAGTTGTGCATGGGGTGTGTTTGGAACATTTTGTCAGCAGCCGAGTCCAAAATTCAGCTGTTCCCCATCTCAGCCCAGAAAGCAGGTAGAACAAGTTTTGTGGTGCCTTTCAGCTGCCTACCGGGGTAGTGTAAAAACTACCAACAGAACTCGTTTCTGGCACCTTTGCCGGTGGAGTTGTGCATGGGGTGTGTTTGGAACATTTTGTCAGCAGCCGAGTCCAAAATTCAGCTGTTCCCCATCTCAGCCCAGAAAGCAGGTAGAACAATTTTTGTGGTGCCTTTCAGCTGCCTACCGGGGTAGTGTAAAAACTACCAACAGAACTCGTTTCTGGCACCTTTGCGGGTGGAGCTGTGCATGGGGTGTGTTTGGAACATTTTGTCACCAGCCGAGTCCAAAATTCAGCCGTTCCCCATCTCAGCCCAGAAAGCAGGTAGAACAAGTTTTGTGGTGCCTTTCAGCTGCCTACCGGGGTACTGTAAAAACTACCAACAGAACTCGTTTCTGGCACCTTCCCCGGTGGAGTTGTGCATGGGGTGTGTTTGGAACATTTTGTCAGCAGCCGAGTCCAAAACTCAGCCGTTCCCCATCTCAGCCCAGAAAGCAGGTAGAACAAGTTTTGTGGTGCCTTTCAGCTGCCTACCGGGGTAGTGTAAAAACTACCAACAGAACTCGTTTCTGGCACCTTCCCCGGTGGAGTTGTGCATGGGGTGTGTTTGGAACATTTTGTCACCAGCCGAGTCCAAAATTCAGCGATTCTCCATCTCAGCCCAGAAAGCAGGTAGAAAAACTTTTGTGGTGCCTTTCAGCTGCCTACCGGGGTAGCGTAAAAACTACCAACAGAACTCGTTTCTGGCACCTTCCTTGGTGGAGTTGTGCATGGGGTGTGTTTGGAACATTTTGTCACCAGCCGAGTCCAAAATTCAGCGATTCCCCATCTCAGCCCAGAAAGCAGGTAGAACAAGTTTTGTGGTGCCTTTCAGCTGCCTACCGGGGTAGTGTAAAAACTACCAACAGAACTCGTTTCTGGCACCTTCCCCGGTGGAGCTGTGCATGGGGTGTGTTTGGAACATTTTGTTACCAGCCGAGTCCAAAATTCAGCCGTTCCCCATCTCAGCCTAGAAAGCAGGTAGAAAAACTTTTGTGGTGCCTTTCAGCTGCCTACCGGGGTAGTGTAAAAACTACCAACAGAACTCGTTTTTGGCACCTTCCCCGGTGGAGTTGTGCATGGGGTGTGTTTGGAACATTTTGTCAGCAGCCGAGTCCAAAACTCAGCTGTTCCCCATCTCAGCCCAGAAAGCAGGTAGAACAAGTTTTGTGGTGCCTTTCAGCTGCCTACCGGGGTAGTGTAAAAACTACCAACAGAACTCGTTTCTGGCACCTTTGCCGGTGGAGCTGTGCATGGGGTGTGTTTGGAACATTTTGTTACCAGCCGAGTCCAAAATTCAGCCGTTCCCCATCTCTAGCCCAGGAAGCAGATAGAACCGGTTTCGTGGTGCCTTTCAGCTGCCTACCGGGGTAGTGTAAAAACTACCAACAGAACTCGTTTCTGGCACCTTTGCCGGTGGAGCTGTGCATGGGGTGTGTTTGGAACATTTTGTCACCAGCCGAGTCCAAAACTCAGCCGTTCCCCATCTCAGCCCAGAAAGCAGGTAGGAAAACTTTTGTGGTGCCTTTCAGCTGCCTACCGGGGTAGTGTAAAAACTACCAACAGAACTCGTTTCTGGCACCTTTGCGGGTGGAGCTGTGCATGGGGTGTGTTTGGAACATTTTGTCACCAGCCGAGTCCAAAATTCAGCCGTTCCCCATCTCAGCCCAGAAAGCAGGTAGAACAAGTTTTGTGGTGCCTTTCAGCTGCCTACCGGGGTAGTGTAAAAACTACCAACAGAACTCGTTTTTGGCACCTTCCCCGGTGGAGTTGTGCATGGGGTGTGTTTGGAACATTTTGTCAGCAGCCGAGTCCAAAACTCAGCTGTTCCCCATCTCAGCCCAGAAAGCAGGTAGAACAAGTTTTGTGGTGCCTTTCAGCTGCCTACCGGGGTAGTGTAAAAACTACTAAAAGAACTCCTTTCTCGCACCTTCCCCGGTGGAGTTGTGCATGGGGTGTGTTTGGAACGTTTTGTCACCAGCCGAGTCCAAAATTCAGCGATTCCCCATCTCAGCCCAGAAAGCAGGTAGAACAAGTTTTGTGGTGCCTTTCAGCTGCCTACCGGGGTACTGTAAAAACTACCAACAGAACTCGTTTTTGGCACCTTCCCCGGTGGAGTTGTGCATGGGGTGTGTTTGGAACATTTTGTCACCAGCCGAGTCCAAAATTCAGCGATTCCCCATCTAAGCCCAGAAAGCAGGTAGAACAAGTTTTGTGGTGCCTTTCAGCTGCCTACCGGGGTACTGTAAAAACTACCAACAGAACTCGTTTCTGGCACCTTCCTTGGTGGAGTTGTGCATGGGGTGTGTTTGGAACATTTTGTCAGCAGCCGAGTCCAAAACTCAGCTGTTCCCCATCTCAGCCCAGAAAGCAGGTAGAACAAGTTTTGTGGTGCCTTTCAGCTGCCTACCGGGGTAGTGTAAAAACTACCAACAGAACTCGTTTCTGGCACCTTTGCCGGTGGAGTTGTGCATGGGGTGTGTTTGGAACATTTTGTCACCAGCCGAGTCCAAAATTCAGCGATTCTCCATCTCAGCCCAGAAAGCAGGTAGAAACACTTTTGTGGTGCCTTTCAGCTGCCTACCGGGGTAGTGTAAAAACTACCAACAGAACTCGTTTCTGGCACCTTTGCCGGTGGAGCTGTGCATGGGGTGTGTTTGGAACATTTTGTCAGCAGCCGAGTCCAAAACTCAGCTGTTCCCCATCTCAGCCCAGAAAGCAGGTAGAACAAGTTTTGTGGTGCCTTTCAGCTGCCTACCGGGGTAGTGTAAAAACTACCAACAGAACTCGTTTCTGGCACCTTCCCCGGTGGAGCTGTGCATGGGGTGTGTTTGGAACATTTTGTTACCAGCCGAGTCCAAAATTCAGCCGTTCCCCATCTCAGCCCAGAAAGCAGGTAGAAAAACTTTTGTGGTGCCTTTCAGCTGCCTACCGGGGTAGTGTAAAAACTACCAACAGAACTCGTTTCTGGCACCTTTGCCGGTGGAGCTGTGCATGGGGTGTGTTTGGAACATTTTGTTACCAGCCGAGTCCAAAATTCAGCCGTTCCCCATCTCTAGCCCAGGAAGCAGATAGAACCGGTTTCGTGGTGCCTTTCAGCTGCCTACCGGGGTAGTGTAAAAACTACCAACAGAACTCGTTTCTGGCACCTTTGCCGGTGGAGCTGTGCATGGGGTGTGTTTGGAACATTTTGTCACCAGCCGAGTCCAAAACTCAGCCGTTCCCCATCTCAGCCCAGAAAGCAGGTAGAAAAACTTTTGTGGTGCCTTTCAGCTGCCTACCGGGGTAGTGTAAACACTACCAACAGAACTCGTTTCTGGCACCTTCCCCGGTGGAGTTGTGCATGGGGTGTGTTTGGAACATTTTGTCAGCAGCCGAGTCCAAAATTCAGCCGTTCCCCATCTCAGCCCAGAAAGCAGGTAGAACAACTTTTGTGGTGCCTTTCAGCTGCCTACCGGGGTACTGTAAAAACTACCAACAGAACTCGTTTTTGGCACCTTCCCCGGTGGAGTTGTGCATGGGGTGTGTTTGGAACATTTTGTCAGCAGCCGAGTCCAAAACTCAGCTGTTCCCCATCTCAGCCCAGAAAGCAGGTAGAACAAGTTTTGTGGTGCCTTTCAGCTGCCTACCGGGGTAGTGTAAAAACTACCAACAGAACTCGTTTCTGGCACCTTTGCCGGTGGAGCTGTGCATGGGGTGTGTTTGGAACATTTTGTCAGCAGCCGAGTCCAAAATTCAGCCGTTCCCCATCTCAGCCCAGAAAGCAGGTAGAACAAGTTTTGTGGTGCCTTTCAGCTGCCTACCGGGGTACTGTAAAAACTACCAACAGAACTCGTTTTTGGCACCTTCCCCGGTGGAGTTGTGCATGGGGTGTGTTTGGAACATTTTGTCACCAGCCGAGTCCAAAATTCAGCGATTCCCCATCTAAGCCCAGAAAGCAGGTAGAACAAGTTTTGTGGTGCCTTTCAGCTGCCTACCGGGGTACTGTAAAAACTACCAACAGAACTCGTTTCTGGCACCTTCCCCGGTGGAGTTGTGCATGGGGTGTGTTTGGAACATTTTGTCAGCAGCCGAGTCCAAAACTCAGCTGTTCCCCATCTCAGCCCAGAAAGCAGGTAGAACAAGTTTTGTGGTGCCTTTCAGCTGCCTACCGGGGTAGTGTAAAAACTACCAACAGAACTCGTTTCTGGCACCTTTGCCGGTGGAGTTGTGCATGGGGTGTGTTTGGAACATTTTGTCAGCAGCCGAGTCCAAAATTCAGCTGTTCCCCATCTCAGCCCAGAAAGCAGGTAGAACAACTTTTGTGGTGCCTTTCAGCTGCCTACCGGGGTAGTGTAAAAACTACCAACAGAACTCGTTTCTGCACCTTTGCGGGTGGAGCTGTGCATGGGGTGTGTTTGGAACATTTTGGCAGCAGCCGAGTCCAAAACTCAGCCGTTCCCCATCTCAGCCCAGAAAGCAGGTAGAAAAACTTTTGTGGTGCCTTTCAGCTGCCTACCGGGGTAGTGTAAAAACTACCAACAGAACTCGTTTCTGGCACCTTCCCCGGTGGAGCTGTGCATGGGGTGTGTTTGGAACATTTTGTCACCAGCCGAGTCCAAAATTCAGCGCTTCCCCATCTCAGCCCAGAAAGCAGGTAGAACAAGTTTTGTGGTGCCTTTCGGCTGCCTACCGGGGTAGTGTAAAAACTACCAACAGAACTCGTTTCTGGCACCTTCCCCGGTGGAGCTGTGCATGGGGTGTGTTTGGAACATTTTGTTACCAGCCGAGTCCAAAATTCAGCCGTTCCCCATCTCAGCCCAGAAAGCAGGTAGAACAAGTTTTGTGGTGCCTTTCAGCTGCCTACCGGGGTAGTGTAAAAACTACCAACAGAACTCGTTTCTGGCACCTTTGCGGGTGGAGTTGTGCATGGGGTGTGTTTGGAACATTTTGTCACCAGCCGAGTCCAAAATTCAGCTGTTCCCCATCTCTAGCCCAGGAAGGAGATAAGAACCGGTTTTATGGTGCCTTTCAGCTGCCTACCGGGGTAGTGTAAAAACTACCAACAGAACTCGTTTCTGGCACCTTCCCCGGTGGAGTTGTGCATGGGGTGTGTTTGGAACATTTTGTCACCAGCCGAGTCCAAAATTCAGCCGTTCCCCATCTCAGCCCAGAAAGCAGGTAGAACAAGTTTTGTGGTGCCTTTCAGCTGCCTACCGGGGTAGTGTAAAAACTACCAACAGAACTCGTTTCTGGCACCTTCCCCGGTGGAGTTGTGCATGGGGTGTGTTTGGAACATTTTGTCACCAGCCGAGTCCAAAACTCAGCTGTTCCCCATCTCAGCCCAGAAAGCAGGTAGAACAAGTTTTGTGGTGCCTTTCAGCTGCCTACCGGGGTAGTGTAAAAATTACCAACAGAACTCGTTTCTGGCACCTTCCCCGGTGGAGTTGTGCATGGCGTGTGTTTGGAACATTTTGTCAGCAGCCGAGTCCAAAACTCAGCTGTTCCCCATCTCAGCCCAGAAAGCAGGTAGAACAAGTTTTGTGGTGCCTTTCAGCTGCCTACCGGGGTAGTGTAAAAACTACCAACAGAACTCGTTTCTGGCACCTTTGCCGGTGGAGCTGTGCATGGGGTGTGTTTGGAACATTTTGTCAGCAGCCGAGTCCAAAATTCAGCCGTTCCCCATCTCAGCCCAGAAAGCAGGTAGAACAACTTTTGTGGTGCCTTTCAGCTGCCTACCGGGGTAGTGTAAAAACTACCAACAGAACTTGTTTTTGGCACCTTTGCGGGTGGAGCTGTGCGTGGGGTGTGTTTGGAACATTTTGTCAGCAGCCGAGTCCAAAACTCAGCCGTTCCCCATCTCAGCCCAGAAAGCAGGTAGAACAAGTTTTGTGGTGCCTTTCAGCTGCCTACCGGGGTAGTGTAAAAACTACCAACAGAACTCGTTTCTGGCACCTTTGCGGGTGGAGTTGTGCATGGGGTGTGTTTGGAACATTTTGTCACCAGCCGAGTCCAAAATTCAGCTGTTCCCCATCTCTAGCCCAGGAAGGAGATAAGAACCGGTTTTATGGTGCCTTTCAGCTGCCTACCGGGGTAGTGTAAAAACTACCAACAGAACTCGTTTCTGGCACCTTCCCCGGTGGAGCTGTGCATGGGGTGTGTTTGGAACATTTTGTTACCAGCCGAGTCCAAAATTCAGCCGTTCCCCATCTCTAGCCCAGGAAGCAGATAGAACCGGTTTCGTGGTGCCTTTCAGCTGCCTACCAGGGTAGTGTAAAAACTACCAACAGAACTCGTTTCTGGCACCTTTGCCGGTGGAGCTGTGCATGGGGTGTGTTTGGAACATTTTGTCAGCAGCCGAGTCCAAAACTCAGCTGTTCCCCATCTCAGCCCAGAAAGCAGGTAGAAAAACTTTTGTGGTGCCTTTCGGCTGCCTACCGGGGTAGTGTAAAAACTACCAACAGAACTCGTTTCTGGCACCTTTGCCGGTGGAGCTGTGCATGGGGTGTGTTTGGAACATTTTGTCACCAGCCGAGTCCAAAATTCAGCCGTTCCCCATCTCAGCCCAGAAAGCAGGTAGAACAAGTTTTGTGGTGCCTTTCAGCTGCCTACCGGGGTACTGTAAAAACTACCAACAGAACTCGTTTCTGGCACCTTCCCCGGTGGAGTTGTGCATGGGGTGTGTTTGGAACATTTTGTCAGCAGCCGAGTCCAAAACTCAGCTGTTCCCCATCTCAGCCCAGAAAGCAGGTAGAACAAGTTTTGTGGTGCCTTTCAGCTGCCTACCGGGGTAGTGTAAAAACTACTAAAATACTCCTTTCTCGCACCTTCCCCGGTGGAGTTGTGCATGGGGTGTGTTTGGAACGTTTTGTCACCAGCCGAGTCCAAAATTCAGCCGTTCCCCATCTCAGCCCAGAAAGCAGGTAGAACAAGTTTTGTGGTGCCTTTCAGCTGCCTACCAGGGTAGTGTAAAAACTACCAACAGAACTCGTTTTTGGCACCTTCCCCGGTGGAGTTGTGCATGGGGTGTGTTTGGAACATTTTGTCACCAGCCGAGTCCAAAATTCAGCGATTCCCCATCTAAGCCCAGAAAGCAGGTAGAACAAGTTTTGTGGTGCCTTTCAGCTGCCTACCGGGGTACTGTAAAAACTACCAACAGAACTCGTTTCTGGCACCTTCCCCGGTGGAGTTGTGCATGGGGTGTGTTTGGAACATTTTGTCACCAGCCGAGTCCAAAACTCAGCTGTTCCCCATCTCAGCCCAGAAAGCAGGTAGAACAAGTTTTGTGGTGCCTTTCAGCTGCCTACCGGGGTACTGTAAAAACTACCAACAGAACTCGTTTCTGGCACCTTCCCCGGTGGAGTTGTGCATGGGGTGTGTTTGGAACATTTTGTCAGCAGCCGAGTCCAAAACTCAGCTGTTCCCCATCTCAGCCCAGAAAGCAGGTAGAACAAGTTTTGTGGTGCCTTTCAGCTGCCTACCAGGGTAGTGTAAAAACTACCAACAGAACTCGTTTCTGGCACCTTCCACGGTGGAGCTGTGCATGGGGTGTGTTTGGAACATTTTGTTACCAGCCGAGTCCAAAATTCAGCTGTTCCCCATCTCAGCCCAGAAAGCAGGTAGAACAAGTTTTGTGGTGCCTTTCAGCTGCCTACCGGGGTAGTGTAAAAACTACCAACAGAACTCGTTTCTGGCACCTTCCCCGGTGGAGTTGTGCATGGGGTGTGTTTGGAACATTTTGTCACCAGCCGAGTCCAAAATTCAGCGATTCCCCATCTCAGCCCAGAAAGCAGATAGAACAAGTTTTGTGGTGCCTTTCAGCTGCCTACCGGGGTAGCGTAAAAACTACCAACAGAACTCGTTTCTGGCACCTTCCCCGGTGGAGTTGTGCATGGGGTGTGTTTGGAACATTTTGTTACCAGCCGAGTCCAAAACTCAGCCGTTCCCCATCTCAGCCCAGAAAGCAGGTAGAAAAACTTTTGTGGTGCCTTTCAGCTGCCTACCGGGGTAGTGTAAAAACTACCAACAGAACTCGTTTCTGGCACCTTTGCCGGTGGAGCTGTGCATGGGGTGTGTTTGGAACATTTTGTCAGCAGCCGAGTCCAAAATTCAGCCGTTCCCCATCTCAGCCCAGAAAGCAGGTAGAACAAGTTTTGTGGTGCCTTTCAGCTGCCTACCGGGGTAGTGTAAAAACTACCAACAGAACTCCTGTCTGGCACCTTCCCCGGTGGAGTTGTGCATGGGGTGTGTTTGGAACATTTTGTCACCAGCCGAGTCCAAAATTCAGCCGTTCCCCATCTCAGCCCAGAAAGCAGGTAGAAAAACTTTTGTGGTGCCTTTCAGCTGCCTACCAGGGTAGTGTAAAAACTACCAACAGAACTCGTTTCTGGCACCTTCCCCGGTGGAGTTGTGCATGGGGTGTGTTTGGAACATTTTGTCACCAGCCGAGTCCAAAATTCAGCCGTTCCCCATCTCAGCACAGAAAGCAGGTAGAACAAGTTTTGTGGTGCCTTTCAGCTGCCTACCGGGGTAGTGTAAAAACTACCAACAGAACTCGTTTCTGGCACCTTTGCCGGTGGAGCTGTGCATGGGGTGTGTTTGGAACATTTTGTCACCAGCCGAGTCCAAAATTCAGCCGTTCCCCATCTCAGCCCAGAAAGCAGGTAGAACAAGTTTTGTGGTGCCTTTCAGCTGCCTACCGGGGTAGTGTAAAAACTACCAACAGAACTCGTTTCTGGCACCTTCCCCGGTGGAGTTGTGCATGGGGTGTGTTTGGAACATTTTGTCACCAGCCGAGTCCAAAACTCAGCTGTTCCCCATCTCAGCCCAGAAAGCAGGTAGAACAAGTTTTGTGGTGCCTTTCAGCTGCCTACCGGGGTACTGTAAAAACTACCAACAGAACTCGTTTCTGGCACCTTCCCCGGTGGAGTTGTGCATGGGGTGTGTTTGGAACATTTTGTCAGCAGCCGAGTCCAAAACTCAGCTGTTCCCCATCTCAGCCCAGAAAGCAGGTAGAACAAGTTTTGTGGTGCCTTTCAGCTGCCTACCAGGGTAGTGTAAAAACTACCAACAGAACTCGTTTCTGGCACCTTCCACGGTGGAGCTGTGCATGGGGTGTGTTTGGAACATTTTGTTACCAGCCGAGTCCAAAATTCAGCTGTTCCCCATCTCAGCCCAGAAAGCAGGTAGAACAAGTTTTGTGGTGCCTTTCAGCTGCCTACCGGGGTAGTGTAAAAACTACCAACAGAACTCGTTTCTGGCACCTTCCCCGGTGGAGTTGTGCATGGGGTGTGTTTGGAACATTTTGTCACCAGCCGAGTCCAAAATTCAGCGATTCCCCATCTCAGCCCAGAAAGCAGATAGAACAAGTTTTGTGGTGCCTTTCAGCTGCCTACCGGGGTAGCGTAAAAACTACCAACAGAACTCGTTTCTGGCACCTTCCCCGGTGGAGTTGTGCATGGGGTGTGTTTGGAACATTTTGTTACCAGCCGAGTCCAAAACTCAGCCGTTCCCCATCTCAGCCCAGAAAGCAGGTAGAAAAACTTTTGTGGTGCCTTTCAGCTGCCTACCGGGGTAGTGTAAAAACTACCAACAGAACTCGTTTCTGGCACCTTTGCCGGTGGAGCTGTGCATGGGGTGTGTTTGGAACATTTTGTCAGCAGCCGAGTCCAAAATTCAGCCGTTCCCCATCTCAGCCCAGAAAGCAGGTAGAACAAGTTTTGTGGTGCCTTTCAGCTGCCTACCGGGGTAGTGTAAAAACTACCAACAGAACTCCTGTCTGGCACCTTCCCCGGTGGAGTTGTGCATGGGGTGTGTTTGGAACATTTTGTCACCAGCCGAGTCCAAAATTCAGCCGTTCCCCATCTCAGCCCAGAAAGCAGGTAGAAAAACTTTTGTGGTGCCTTTCAGCTGCCTACCAGGGTAGTGTAAAAACTACCAACAGAACTCGTTTCTGGCACCTTCCCCGGTGGAGTTGTGCATGGGGTGTGTTTGGAACATTTTGTCACCAGCCGAGTCCAAAATTCAGCCGTTCCCCATCTCAGCACAGAAAGCAGGTAGAACAAGTTTTGTGGTGCCTTTCAGCTGCCTACCGGGGTAGTGTAAAAACTACCAACAGAACTCGTTTCTGGCACCTTTGCCGGTGGAGCTGTGCATGGGGTGTGTTTGGAACATTTTGTCACCAGCCGAGTCCAAAATTCAGCCGTTCCCCATCTCAGCCCAGAAAGCAGGTAGAACAAGTTTTGTGGTGCCTTTCAGCTGCCTACCGGGGTAGTGTAAAAACTACCAACAGAACTCGTTTCTGGCACCTTCCCCGGTGGAGTTGTGCATGGGGTGTGTTTGGAACATTTTGTCACCAGCCGAGTCCAAAATTCAGCCGTTCCCCATCTCAGCCCAGAAAGCAGGTAGAACAAGTTTTGTGGTGCCTTTCAGCTGCCTACCGGGGTAGTGTAAAAACTACCAACAGAACTCGTTTCTGGCACCTTTGCGGGTGGAGCTGTGCGTGGGGTGTGTTTGGAACATTTTGTCACCAGCCGAGTCCAAAATTCAGCCGTTCCCCATCTCAGCCCAGAAAGCAGGTAGAACAAGTTTTGTGGTGCCTTTCAGCTGCCTACCGGGGTAGTGTAAAAACTACCAACAGAACTTGTTTTTGGCACCTTCCGCGGTGGAGCTGTGCATGGGGTGTGTTTGGAACATTTTGTTACCAGCCGAGTCCAAAATTCAGCCGTTCCCCATCTCAGCCCAGAAAGCAGGTAGAACAAGTTTTCTGGTGCCTTTCAGCTGCCTACCGGGGTAGTGTAAAAACTACCAACAGAACTCGTTTCTGGCACCTTCCCCGGTGGAGTTGTGCATGGGGTGTGTTTGGAACATTTTGTCACCAGCCGAGTCCAAAATTCAGCCGTTCCCCATCTCAGCCCAGAAAGCAGGTAGAACAAGTTTTGTGGTGCCTTTCAGCTGCCTACCGGGGTAGTGTAAAAACTACCAACAGAACTCATTTCTGGCACCTTCCCCGGTGGAGTTGTGCATGGGGTGTGTTTGGAACATTTTGTCACCAGCCGAGTCCAAAATTCAGCCATTCCCCATCTCTAGCCCAGGAAGCAGATAGAACCGGTTTCGTGGTGCCTTTCAGCTGCCTACCAGGGTAGTGTAAAAACTACCAACAGAACTCGTTTCTGGCACCTTTGCCGGTGGAGCTGTGCATGGGGTGTGTTTGGAACATTTTGTCACCAGCCGAGTCCAAAACTCAGCTGTTCCCCATCTCAGCCCAGAAAGCAGGTAGAAAAACTTTTGTGGTGCCTTTCAGCTGCCTACCGGGGTAGTGTAAAAACTACCAACAGAACTCGTTTCTGGCACCTTTGCGGGTGGAGTTGTGCATGGGGTGTGTTTGGAACATTTTGTCAGCAGCCGAGTCCAAAATTCAGCCGTTCCCCATCTCAGCCCAGAAAGCAGGTAGAACAAGTTTTGTGGTGCCTTTCAGCTGCCTACCGGGGTACTGTAAAAACTACCAACAGAACTCGTTTTTGGCACCTTCCCCGGTGGAGTTGTGCATGGGGTGTGTTTGGAACATTTTGTCAGCAGCCGAGTCCAAAACTCAGCTGTTCCCCATCTCAGCCCAGAAAGCAGGTAGAACAAGTTTTGTGGTGCCTTTCAGCTGCCTACCGGGGTAGTGTAAAAACTACTAAAAGAACTCCTTTCTCGCACCTTCCCCGGTGGAGTTGTGCATGGCGTGTGTTTGGAACGTTTTGTCACCAGCCGAGTCCAAAATTCAGCGATTCCCCATCTAAGCCCAGAAAGCAGGTAGAACAAGTTTTGTGGTGCCTTTCAGCTGCCTACCGGGGTAGTGTAAACACTACCAACAGAACTCGTTTCTGGCACCTTCCCCGGTGGAGTTGTGCATGGGGTGTGTTTGGAACATTTTGTCAGCAGCCGAGTCCAAAATTCAGCTGTTCCCCATCTCAGCCCAGAAAGCAGGTAGAACAACTTTTGTGGTGCCTTTCAGCTGCCTACCGGGGTAGTGTAAAAACTACCAACAGAACTCGTTTCTGGCACCTTTGCCGGTGGAGTTGTGCATGGGGTGTGTTTGGAACATTTTGTCACCAGCCGAGTCCAAAATTCAGCTGTTCCCCATCTCAGCCCAGAAAGCAGGTAGAACAACTTTTGTGGTGCCTTTCAGCTGCCTACCGGGGTAGTGTAAAAACTACCAACAGAACTCGTTTCTGGCACCTTTGCGGGTGGAGCTGTGCATGGGGTGTGTTTGGAACATTTTGTCACCAGCCGAGTCCAAAATTCAGCCGTTCCCCATCTCAGCCCAGAAAGCAGGTAGAACAAGTTTTGTGGTGCCTTTCAGCTGCCTACCGGGGTAGTGTAAAAACTACCAACAGAACTCGTTTCTGGCACCTTCCCCGGTGGAGTTGTGCATGGGGTGTGTTTGGAACATTTTGTCAGCAACCGAGTCCAAAACTCAGCTGTTCCCCATCTCAGTCCAGGAACCAGATAAGAACCGGTTTTATGGTGCCTTTCAGCTGCCTACCGGGGTAGTGTAAAAACTACCAAGAGAACTCGTTTCTGGCACCTTCCTCGGTGGAGTTGTGCATGGGGTGTGTTTGGAACATTTTGTCACCAGCCGAGTCCAAAATTCAGCCGCTCCCCATCTCAGCCCAGAAAGCAGGTAGAACAAGTTTTGTGGTGCCTTTCAGCTGCCTACCGGGGTAGTGTAAAAACTACCAACAGAACTCGTTTCTGGCACCTTCCCCGGTGGAGCTGTGCATGGGGTGTGTTTGGAACATTTTGTTACCAGCCGAGTCCAAAATTCAGCCGTTCCCCATCTCAGCCCAGAAAGCAGGTAGAACAAGTTTTGTGGTGCCTTTCAGCTGCCTACCAGGGTAGTGTAAAAACTACCAACAGAACTCGTTTCTGGCACCTTCCCCGGTGGAGTTGTGCATGGGGTGTGTTTGGAACATTTTGTCACCAGCCGAGTCCAAAATTCACCCGTTCCCCATCTCAGCCCAGAAAGCAGGTAGAACAAGTTTTGTGGTGCCTTTCAGCTGCCTACCGGGGTAGTGTAAAAACTACCAACAGAACTCGTTTCTGGCACCTTTGCCGGTGGAGCTGTGCATGGGGTGTGTTTGGAACATTTTGTCACCAGCCGAGTCCAAAATTCAGCCGTTCCCCATCTCAGCCCAGAAAGCAGGTAGAACAAGTTTTGTGGTGCCTTTCAGCTGCCTACCGGGGTAGTGTAAAAACTACCAACAGAACTCGTTTCTGGCACCTTCCCCGGTGGAGTTGTGCATGGGGTGTGTTTGGAACATTTTGTCACCAGCCGCGTCCAAAATTCAGCCGTTCCCCATCTCAGCCCAGAAAGCAGGTAGAACAAGTTTTGTGGTGCCTTTCAGCTGCCTACCGGGGTAGTGTAAAAACTACCAACAGAACTCGTTTCTGGCACCTTTGCGGGTGGAGCTGTGCATGGGGTGTGTTTGGAACATTTTGTCACCAGCCGAGTCCAAAATTCAGCCGTTCCCCATCTAAGCCCAGAAAGCAGGTAGAACAAGTTTTGTGGTGCCTTTCAGCTGCCTACCGGGGTACTGTAAAAACTACTAAAAGAACTCGTTTTTGGCACCTTCCCCGGTGGAGTTGTGCATGGGGTGTGTTTGGAACATTTTGTCACCAGCCGAGTCCAAAATTCAGCGATTCCCCATCTAAGCCCAGAAAGCAGGTAGAACAAGTTTTGTGGTGCCTTTCAGCTGCCTACCGGGGTAGTGTAAACACTACCAACAGAACTCGTTTCTGGCACCTTCCCCGGTGGAGTTGTGCATGGGGTGTGTTTGGAACATTTTGTCAGCAGCCGAGTCCAAAATTCAGCTGTTCCCCATCTCAGCCCAGAAAGCAGGTAGAACAACTTTTGTGGTGCCTTTCAGCTGCCTACCGGGGTAGTGTAAAAACTACCAACAGAACTCGTTTCTGGCACCTTTGCCGGTGGAGTTGTGCATGGGGTGTGTTTGGAACATTTTGTCAGCAGCCGAGTCCAAAATTCAGCTGTTCCCCATCTCAGCCCAGAAAGCAGGTAGAACAACTTTTGTGGTGCCTTTCAGCTGCCTACCGGGGTACTGTAAAAACTACCAACAGAACTCGTTTCTGGCACCTTTGCGGGTGGAGCTGTGCATGGGGTGTGTTTGGAACATTTTGTCACCAGCCGAGTCCAAAATTCAGCCGTTCCCCATCTCAGCCCAGAAAGCAGGTAGAACAAGTTTTGTGGTGCCTTTCAGCTGCCTACCGGGGTAGTGTAAAAACTACCAACAGAACTCGTTTCTGGCACCTTCCCCGGTGGAGTTGTGCATGGGGTGTGTTTGGAACATTTTGTCAGCAACCGAGTCCAAAACTCAGCTGTTCCCCATCTCAGTCCAGGAACCAGATAAGAACCGGTTTTATGGTGCCTTTCAGCTGCCTACCGGGGTAGTGTAAAAACTACCAAGAGAACTCGTTTCTGGCACCTTCCTCGGTGGAGTTGTGCATGGGGTGTGTTTGGAACATTTTGTCACCAGCCGAGTCCAAAATTCAGCCGCTCCCCATCTCAGCCCAGAAAGCAGGTAGAACAAGTTTTGTGGTGCCTTTCAGCTGCCTACCGGGGTAGTGTAAAAACTACCAACAGAACTCGTTTCTGGCACCTTCCCCGGTGGAGCTGTGCATGGGGTGTGTTTGGAACATTTTGTTACCAGCCGAGTCCAAAATTCAGCCGTTCCCCATCTCAGCCCAGAAAGCAGGTAGAACAAGTTTTGTGGTGCCTTTCAGCTGCCTACCGGGGTAGTGTAAAAACTACCAACAGAACTTGTTTTTGGCACCTTCCGCGGTGGAGCTGTGCATGGGGTGTGTTTGGAACATTTTGTTACCAGCCGAGTCCAAAATTCAGCCGTTCCCCATCTCAGTCCAGAAAGCAGGTAGAACCAGTTTTGTGGTGCCTTTCAGCTGCCTACCGGGGTAGTGTAAAAACTACCAACAGAACTCGTTTCTGGCACCTTCCCCGGTGGAGTTGTGCATGGGGTGTGTTTGGAACATTTTGTCACCAGCCGCGTCCAAAATTCAGCCGTTCCCCATCTCAGCCCAGAAAGCAGGTAGAACAAGTTTTGTGGTGCCTTTCAGCTGCCTACCGGGGTAGTGTAAAAACTACCAACAGAACTCGTTTCTGGCACCTTTGCGGGTGGAGCTGTGCATGGGGTGTGTTTGGAACATTTTGTCACCAGCCGAGTCCAAAATTCAGCCGTTCCCCATCTCAGCCCAGAAAGCAGGTAGAACAAGTTTTGTGGTGCCTTTCAGCTGCCTACCGGGGTACTGTAAAAACTACCAACAGAACTCGTTTTTGGCACCTTCCCCGGTGGAGTTGTGCATGGGGTGTGTTTGGAACATTTTGTCAGCAGCCGAGTCCAAAACTCAGCTGTTCCCCATCTCAGCCCAGAAAGCAGGTAGAACAAGTTTTGTGGTGCCTTTCAGCTGCCTACCGGGGTAGTGTAAAAACTACTAAAAGAACTCCTTTCTCGCACCTTCCCCGGTGGAGTTGTGCATGGCGTGTGTTTGGAACGTTTTGTCACCAGCCGAGTCCAAAATTCAGCCGTTCCCCATCTCAGCCCAGAAAGCAGGTAGAACAAGTTTTGTGGTGCCTTTCAGCTGCCTACCGGGGTACTGTAAAAACTACCAACAGATCTCGTTTTTGGCACCTTCCCCGGTGGAGTTGTGCATGGGGTGTGTTTGGAACATTTTGTCACCAGCCGAGTCCAAAATTCAGCGATTCCCCATCTCAGCCCAGAAAGCAGGTAGAACAAGTTTTGTGGTGCCTTTCAGCTGCCTACCGGGGTAGTGTAAACACTACCAACAGAACTCGTTTCTGGCACCTTCCCCGGTGGAGTTGTGCATGGGGTGTGTTTGGAACATTTTGTCAGCAGCCGAGTCCAAAATTCAGCGATTCCCCATCTCAGCCCAGAAAGCAGGTAGAACAACTTTTGTGGTGCCTTTCAGCTGCCTACCGGGGTAGTGTAAAAACTACCAACAGAACTCGTTTCTGGCACCTTTGCCGGTGGAGTTGTGCATGGGGTGTGTTTGGAACATTTTGTCAGCAGCCGAGTCCAAAATTCAGCTGTTCCCCATCTCAGCCCAGAAAGCAGGTAGAACAACTTTTGTGGTGCCTTTCAGCTGCCTACCGGGGTAGTGTAAAAACTACCAACAGAACTCGTTTCTGGCACCTTTGCGGGTGGAGCTGTGCATGGGGTGTGTTTGGAACATTTTGTCACCAGCCGAGTCCAAAATTCAGCCGTTCCCCATCTCAGCCCAGAAAGCAGGTAGAACAAGTTTTGTGGTGCCTTTCAGCTGCCTACCGGGGTAGTGTAAAAACTACCAACAGAACTCGTTTCTGGCACCTTCCCCGGTGGAGTTGTGCATGGGGTGTGTTTGGAACATTTTGTCAGCAACCGAGTCCAAAACTCAGCTGTTCCCCATCTCAGTCCAGGAAGCAGATAAGAACCGGTTTTATGGTGCCTTTCAGCTGCCTACCGGGGTAGTGTAAAAACTACCAAGAGAACTCGTTTCTGGCACCTTCCTCGGTGGAGTTGTGCATGGGGTGTGTTTGGAACATTTTGTCACCAGCCGAGTCCAAAATTCAGCCGTTCCCCATCTCAGCCCAGAAAGCAGGTAGAACAAGTTTTGTGGTGCCTTTCAGCTGCCTACCGGGGTAGTGTAAAAACTACCAACAGAACTCGTTTCTGGCACCTTTGCCGGTGGAGCTGTGCATGGGGTGTGTTTGGAACATTTTGTCAGCAGCCGAGTCCAAAACTCAGCCGTTCCCCATCTCAGCCCAGAAAGCAGGTAGAACAAGTTTTGTGGTGCCTTTCAGCTGCCTACCGGGGTAGTGTAAAAACTACCAACAGAACTCGTTTCTGGCACCTTCCCCGGTGGAGTTGTGCATGGGGTGTGTTTGGAACATTTTGTTACCAGCCGAGTCCAAAATTCAGCTGTTCCCCATCTCAGCCCAGAAAGCAGGTAGAACAAGTTTTGTGGTGCCTTTCAGCTGCCTACCGGGGTAGTGTAAAAACTACCAACAGAACTCGTTTCTGGCACCTTTGCGGGTGGAGCTGTGCATGGGGTGTGTTTGGAACATTTTGTCACCAGCCGAGTCCAAAATTCAGCCGTTCCCCATCTCAGCCCAGAAAGCAGGTAGAACAAGTTTTGTGGTGCCTTTCAGCTGCCTACCGGGGTAGTGTAAAAACTACCAACAGAACTCGTTTCTGGCACCTTCCCCGGTGGAGTTGTGCATGGGGTGTGTTTGGAACATTTTGTCAGCAACCGAGTCCAAAACTCAGCTGTTCCCCATCTCAGTCCAGGAAGCAGATAAGAACCGGTTTTATGGTGCCTTTCAGCTGCCTACCGGGGTAGTGTAAAAACTACCAAGAGAACTCGTTTCTGGCACCTTCCTCGGTGGAGTTGTGCATGGGGTGTGTTTGGAACATTTTGTCACCAGCCGAGTCCAAAATTCAGCCGTTCCCCATCTCAGCCCAGAAAGCAGGTAGAACAAGTTTTGTGGTGCCTTTCAGCTGCCTACCGGGGTAGTGTAAAAACTACCAACAGAACTCGTTTCTGGCACCTTTGCCGGTGGAGCTGTGCATGGGGTGTGTTTGGAACATTTTGTCAGCAGCCGAGTCCAAAACTCAGCCGTTCCCCATCTCAGCCCAGAAAGCAGGTAGAACAAGTTTTGTGGTGCCTTTCAGCTGCCTACCGGGGTAGTGTAAAAACTACCAACAGAACTCGTTTCTGGCACCTTCCCCGGTGGAGTTGTGCATGGGGTGTGTTTGGAACATTTTGTTACCAGCCGAGTCCAAAATTCAGCTGTTCCCCATCTCAGCCCAGAAAGCAGGTAGAACAAGTTTTGTGGTGCCTTTCAGCTGCCTACCGGGGTAGTGTAAAAACTACCAACAGAACTCGTTTCTGGCACCTTCCCCGGTGGAGTTGTGCATGGGGTGTGTTTGGAACATTTTGTCACCAGCCGAGTCCAAAATTCAGCCGTTCCCCATCTCAGCCTAGAAAGCTGGTAGAAAAACTTTTGTGGTGCCTTTCAGCTGCCTACTGGGGTAGTGTAAAAACTACCAACAGAACTCGTTTCTGGCACCTTCCCCGGTGGAGTTGTGCATGGGGTGTGTTTGGAACATTTTGTCACCAGCCGAGTCCAAAATTCAGCGATTCCCCATCTCAGCCCAGAAAGCAGGTAGAACAAGTTTTGTGGTGCCTTTCAGCTGCCTACCGGGGTAGTGTAAAAACTACCAACAGAACTCGTTTCTGGCACCTTCCTCGGTGGAGTTGTGCATGGGGTGTGTTTGGAACATTTTGTCACCAGCCGAGTCCAAAATTCAGCGATTCTCCATCTCAGCCCAGAAAGCAGGTAGAACAAGTTTTGTGGTGCCTTTCAGCTGCCTACCGGGGTAGTGTAAAAACTACCAACAGAACTCGTTTCTGGCACCTTCCTCGGTGGAGCTGTGCATGGGGTGTGTTTGGAACATTTTGTCAGCAGCCGAGTCCAAAACTCAGCTGTTCCCCATCTCAGCCCAGAAAGCAGGTAGAACAACTTTTGTGGTGCCTTTCAGCTGCCTACCGGGGTAGTGTAAAAACTACCAACAGAACTCGTTTCTGGCACCTTCCCCGGTGGAGTTGTGCATGGGGTGTGTTTGGAACATTTTGTCACCAGCCGAGTCCAAAATTCAGCGATTCTCCATCTCAGCCCAGAAAGCAGGTAGAAAAACTTTTGTGGTGCCTTTCAGCTGCCTACCGGGGTAGCGTAAAAACTACCAACAGAACTCGTTTCTGGCACCTTCCTTGGTGGAGTTGTGCATGGGGTGTGTTTGGAACATTTTGTTACCAGCCGAGTCCAAAACTCAGCCGTTCCCCATCTCAGCCCAGAAAGCAGGTAGAAAAACTTTTGTGGTGCCTTTCAGCTGCCTACCGGGGTAGTGTAAAAACTACCAACAGAACTCGTTTCTGGCACCTTCCCCGGTGGAGTTGTGCATGGGGTGTGTTTGGAACATTTTGTCACCAGCCGAGTCCAAAATTCAGCGATTCCCCATCTCAGCCCAGAAAGCAGGTAGAACAAGTTTTGTGGTGCCTTTCAGCTGCCTACCGGGGTAGTGTAAAAACTACCAACAGAACTCGTTTCTGGCACCTTCCCCGGTGGAGTTGTGCATGGGGTGTGTTTGGAACATTTTGTTACCAGCCGAGTCCAAAATTCAGCCGTTCCCCATCTCAGCCCAGAAAGCAGGTAGAAAAACTTTTGTGGTGCCTTTCAGCTGCCTACCGGGGTAGTGTAAAAACTACCAACAGAACTCGTTTCTGGCACCTTTGCGGGTGGAGTTGTGCATGGGGTGTGTTTGGAACATTTTGTCACCAGCCGAGTCCAAAATTCAGCTGTTCCCCATCTCTAGCCCAGGAAGGAGATAAGAACCGGTTTTATGGTGCCTTTCAGCTGCCTACCGGGGTAGTGTAAAAACTACCAACAGAACTCATTTCTGGCACCTTCCCCGGTGGAGTTGTGCATGGGGTGTGTTTGGAACATTTTGTCAGCAGCCGAGTCCAAAATTCAGCGATTCCCCATCTCAGCCCAGAAAGCAGGTAGAACAAGTTTTGTGGTGCCTTTCAGCTGCCTACCGGGGTAGTGTAAAAACTACAAGCAGAACTCGTTTCTCGCACCTTCCCCGGTGGAGCTGTGCATGGGGTGTGTTTGGAACATTTTGTCACCAGCCGAGTCCAAAATTGAGCCGTTCCCCATCTCAGCCCAGAAAGCAGGTAGAACAAGTTTTGTGGTGCCTTTCAGCTGCCTACCGGGGTACTGTAAAAACTACCAACAGAACTCGTTTCTGGCACCTTCCTCGGTGGAGTTGTGCATGGGGTGTGTTTGGAACATTTTGTCAGCAGCCGAGTCCAAAATTCAGCGATTCCCCATCTCAGCCCAGAAAGCAGGTAGAAAAACTTTTGTGGTGCCTTTCAGCTGCCTACCGGGGTACTGTAAAAACTACCAACAGAACTCGTTTCTGGCACCTTTGCCGGTGGAGCTGTGCATGGGGTGTGTTTGGAACATTTTGTTACCAGCCGAGTCCAAAATTCAGCCGTTCCCCATCTCAGCCCAGAAAGCAGGTAGAACAAGTTTTGTGGTGCCTTTCAGCTGCCTACCGGGGTAGTGTAAAAACTACCAACAGAACTTGTTTCTGGCACCTTTGCCGGTGGAGCTGTGCATGGGGTGTGTTTGGAACATTTTGTTACCAGCCGAGTCCAAAATTCAGCTGTTCCCCATCTCAGCCCAGAAAGCAGGTAGAACAAGTTTTGTGGTGCCTTTCAGCTGCCTACCGGGGTAGTGTAAAAACTACCAACAGAACTCGTTTCTGGCACCTTCCCCGGTGGAGTTGTGCATGGGGTGTGTTTGGAACATTTTGTCACCAGCCGAGTCCAAAATTCAGCGATTCCCCATCTCAGCCCAGAAAGCAGGTAGAACAAGTTTTGTGGTGCCTTTCAGCTGCCTACCGGGGTAGTGTAAAAACTACCAACAGAACTCGTTTCTGGCACCTTCCCCGGTGGAGTTGTGCATGGGGTGTGTTTGGAACATTTTGTCAGCAGCCGAGTCCAAAACTCAGCTGTTCCCCATCTCAGCCCAGAAAGCAGGTAGAACAACTTTTGTGGTGCCTTTCAGCTGCCTACCGGGGTAGTGTAAAAACTACCAACAGAACTCGTTTCTGGCACCTTTGCGGGTGGAGCTGTGCGTGGGGTGTGTTTGGAACATTTTGTCAGCAGCCGAGTCCAAAATTCAGCCGTTCCCCATCTCAGCCCAGAAAGCAGGTAGAACAAGTTTTGTGGTGCCTTTCAGCTGCCTACCGGGGTAGTGTAAAAACTACCAACAGAACTCGTTTCTGGCACCTTTGCCGGTGGAGCTGTGCATGGGGTGTGTTTGGAACATTTTGTTACCAGCCGAGTCCAAAATTCAGCCGTTCCCCATCTCAGCCCAGGAAGCAGATAGAACCGGTTTCGTGGTGCCTTTCAGCTGCCTACCGGGGTAGTGTAAAAACTACCAACAGAACTCGTTTCTGGCACCTTTGCCGGTGGAGCTGTGCATGGGGTGTGTTTGGAACATTTTGTTACCAGCCGAGTCCAAAATTCAGCCGTTCCCCATCTCTAGCCCAGGAAACAGATAGAACCGGTTTCGTGGTGCCTTTCAGCTGCCTACCGGGGTAGTGTAAAAACTACCAACAGAACTCGTTTCTGGCACCTTTGCCGGTGGAGCTGTGCATGGGGTGTGTTTGGAACATTTTGTCACCAGCCGAGTCCAAAACTCAGCGATTCCCCATCTCAGCCCAGAAAGCAGGTAGAACAAGTTTTGTGGTGCCTTTCAGCTGCCTACCGGGGTAGTGTAAAAACTACCAACAGAACTCGTTTCTGGCACCTTTGCGGGTGGAGCTGTCCATGGGGTGTGTTTGGAACATTTTGTCACCAGCCGAGTCCAAAATTCAGCCGTTCCCCATCTCAGCCCAGAAAGCAGGTAGAACAAGTTTTGTGGTGCCTTTCAGCTGCCTACCGGGGTACTGTAAAAACTACCAACAGAACTCGTTTTTGGCACCTTCCCCGGTGGAGTTGTGCATGGGGTGTGTTTGGAATATTTTGTCAGTAGCCGAGTCCAAAATTCAGCGATTCCCCATCTCAGCCCAGAAAGCAGGTAGAACAAGTTTTGTGGTGCCTTTCAGCTGCCTACCGGGGTAGTGTAAAAACTACTAAAAGAACTCCTTTCTCACACCTTCCCCGGTGGAGTTGTGCATGGGGTGTGTTTGGAACGTTTTGTCACCAGCCGAGTCCAAAATTCAGCCGTTCCCCATCTCAGCCCAGAAAGCAGGTAGAACAACTTTTGTGGTGCCTTTCAGCTGCCCACCGGGGTAGTGTAAAAACTACCAACAGAACTCGTTTCTGGCACCTTCCCCGGTGGAGTTGTGCATGGGGTGTGTTTGGAACATTTTGTCACCAGCCGAGTCCAAAATTCAGCGATTCCCCATCTCAGCCCAGAAAGCAGGTAGAACAAGTTTTGTGGTGCCTTTCAGCTGCCTACCGGGGTAGTGTAAAAACTACCAACAGAACTCGTTTCTGGCACCTTCCCCGGTGGAGTTGTGCATGGGGTGTGTTTGGAACATTTTGTTACCAGCCGAGTCCAAAACTCAGCTGTTCCCCATCTCAGCCCAGAAAGCAGGTAGAACAAGTTTTGTGGTGCCTTTCAGCTGCCTACCGGGGTAGTGTAAAAACTACCAACAGAACTCGTTTCTGGCACCTTCCCCGGTGGAGTTGTGCATGGGGTGTGTTTGGAACATTTTGTCACCAGCCGAGTCCAAAATTCAGCTGATCCCCATCTCTAGCCCAGGAAGCAGATAAGAACCGGTTTTATGGTGCCTTTCAGCTGCCTACCGGGGTAGTGTAAAAACTACCAACAGAACTCGTTTCTGGCACCTTCCCCGGTGGAGTTGTGCATGGGGTGTGTTTGGAACATTTTGTCACCAGCCGAGTCCAAAATTCAGCTGATCCCCATCTCTAGCCCAGGAAGCAGATAAGAACCGGTTTTATGGTGCCTTTCAGCTGCCTACCGGGGTAGTGTAAAAACTACCAACAGAACTCGTTTCTGGCACCTTCCCCGGTGGAGTTGTGCATGGGGTGTGTTTGGAACATTTTGTCAGCAGCCGAGTCCAAAATTCAGCGATTCCCCATCTCAGCCCAGAAAGCAGGTAGAACAAGTTTTGTGGTGCCTTTCAGCTGCCTACCGGGGTAGTGTAAAAACTACCAACAGAACTCGTTTCTGGCACCTTCCTCGGTGGAGTTGTGCATGGGGTGTGTTTGGAACATTTTGTCAGCAGCCGAGTCCAAAATTCAGCCGTTCCCCATCTCAGCCCAGAAAGCAGGTAGAACAAGTTTTGTGGTGCCTTTCAGCTGCCTACCGGGGTAGTGTAAAAACTACCAACAGAACTCGTTTCTGGCACCTTCCCCGGTGGAGTTGTGCATGGGGTGTGTTTGGAACATTTTGTCACCAGCCGAGTCCAAAATTCAGCGATTCCCCATCTCAGCCCAGAAAGCAGGTAGAACAAGTTTTGTGGTGCCTTTCAGCTGCCTACCGGGGTACTGTAAAAACTACCAACAGAACTCGTTTCTGGCACCTTCCCCGGTGGAGTTGTGCATGGGGTGTGTTTGGAATATTTTGTCAGCAGCCGAGTCCAAAATTCACCGATTCCCCATCTAAGCCCAGAAAGCAGGTAGAACAAGTTTTGTGGTGCCTTTCAGCTGCCTACCGGGGTAGTGTAAAAACTACTAAAAGAACTCCTTTCTCGCACCTTCCCCGGTGGAGTTGTGCATGGGGTGTGTTTGGAACGTTTTGTCACCAGCCGAGTCCAAAATTCAGCCGTTCCCCATCTCAGCCCAGAAAGCAGGTAGAACAAGTTTTGTGGTGCCTTTCAGCTGCCTACCGGGGTAGTGTAAAAACTACCAACAGAACTCGTTTCTGGCACCTTCCCCGGTGGAGTTGTGCATGGGGTGTGTTTGGAACATTTTGTCACCAGCCGAGTCCAAAATTCAGCCGTTCCCCATCTCAGCCCAGAAAGCAGGTAGAACAAGTTTTGTGGTGCCTTTCAGCTGCCTACCGGGGTAGTGTAAAAACTACCAACAGAACTCGTTTCTGGCACCTTTGCGGGTGGAGCTGTGCGTGGGGTGTGTTTGGAACATTTTGTCAGCAGCCGAGTCCAAAATTCAGCGATTCCCCATCTCAGCCCAGAAAGCAGGTAGAACAAGTTTTGTGGTGCCTTTCAGCTGCCTACCGGGGTAGTGTAAAAACTACCAACAGAACTCGTTTCTGGCTCCTTTGCCGGTGGAGCTGCGCATGGGGTGTGTTTGGAACATTTTGTTACCAGCCGAGTCCAAAACTCAGCTGTTCCCCATCTCAGCCCAGAAAGCAGGTAGAAAAACTTTTGTGGTGCCTTTCAGCTGCCTACCGGGGTAGTGTAAAAACTACCAACAGAACTCGTTTCTGGCACCTTCCCCGGTGGAGCTGTGCATGGGGTGTGTTTGGAACATTTTGTTACCAGCCGAGTCCAAAATTCAGCCGTTCCCCATCTCAGCCCAGAAAGCAGGTAGAACAAGTTTTGTGGTGCCTTTCAGCTGCCTACCGGGGTAGTGTAAAAACTACCAACAGAACTCGTTTCTGGCACCTTCCTCGGTGGAGTTGTGCATGGGGTGTGTTTGGAACATTTTGTCACCAGCCGAGTCCAAAATTCAGCTGATCCCCATCTCTAGCCCAGGAAGCAGATAAGAACCGGTTTTATGGTGCCTTTCAGCTGCCTACCGGGGTAGTGTAAAAACTACCAACAGAACTCGTTTCTGGCACCTTCCCCGGTGGAGTTGTGCATGGGGTGTGTTTGGAACATTTTGTCAGCAGCCGAGTCCAAAATTCAGCGATTCCCCATCTCAGCCCAGAAAGCAGGTAGAACAAGTTTTGTGGTGCCTTTCAGCTGCCTACCGGGGTAGTGTAAGAACTACTAAAAGAACTCCTTTCTCGCACCTTCGCCGGTGGAGCTGTGCATGGGGTGTGTTTGGAACATTTTGTCAGCAGCCGAGTCCAAAATTCAGCCGTTCCCCATCTCAGCCCAGAAAGCAGGTAGAACAAGTTTTGTGGTGCCTTTCAGCTGCCTACCGGGGTAGTGTAAAAACTACCAACAGAACTCGTTTCTGGCACCTTCCCCGGTGGAGTTGTGCATGGGGTGTGTTTGGAACATTTTGTCACCAGCCGAGTCCAAAATTCAGCCGTTCCCCATCTCAGCCCAGAAAGCAGGTAGAACAAGTTTTGTGGTGCCTTTCAGCTGCCTACCGGGGTAGTGTAAAAACTACCAACAGAACTCGTTTCTGGCACCTTTGCGGGTGGAGTTTTGCATGGGGTGTGTTTGGAACATTTTGTCAGCAGCCGAGTCCAAAATTCAGCTGTTCCCCATCTCAGCCCAGAAAGCAGGTAGAACAAGTTTTGTGGTGCCTTTCATCTGCCTACCGGGGTAGTGTAAAAACTACCAACAGAACTCGTTTCTGGCACCTTCCTCGGTGGAGGTGTGCGTGGGGTGTGTTTGGAACATTTTGTCACCAGCCGAGTCCAAAATTCAGCCGTTCCCCATCTCAGCCTAGAAAGCAGGTAGAAAAACTTTTGTGGTGCCTTTCAGCTGCCTACCGGGGTAGTGTAAAAACTACCAACAGAACTCGTTTCTGGCACCTTCCCCGGTGGAGTTGTGCATGGGGTGTGTTTGGAACATTTTGTCACCAGCCGAGTCCAAAATTCAGCGATTCCCCATCTCAGCCCAGAAAGCAGGTAGAACAAGTTTTGTGGTGCCTTTCAGCTGCCTACCGGGGTAGTGTAAAAACTACCAACAGAACTCGTTTCTGGCACCTTCCCCGGTGGAGTTGTGCATGGGGTGTGTTTGGAACATTTTGTCACCAGCCGAGTCCAAAATTCAGCGATTCCCCATCTCAGCCCAGAAAGCAGGTAGAACAAGTTTTGTGGTGCCTTTCAGCTGCCTACCGGGGTAGTGTAAAAACTACCAACAGAACTCGTTTCTGGCACCTTCCCCGGTGGAGTTGTGCATGGGGTGTGTTTGGAACGTTTTGTCACAAGCCGAGTCCAAAATTCAGCCGTTCGCCATCTCAGCCCAGAAAGCAGGTACAACAAGTTTTGTGGTGCCTTTCAGCTGCCTACTGGGGTAGTGTAAAAACTACCAACAGAACTCGTTTCTGGCTCCTTTGCCGGTGGAGCTGTGCATGGGGTGTGTTTGGAACATTTTGTTACCAGCCGAGTCCAAAACTCAGCTGTTCCCCATCTCAGCCCAGAAAGCAGGTAGAACAAGTTTTGTGGTGCCTTTCTCTTGCCTACCGGGGTAGTGTAAAAACTACCAACAGAACTCGTTTCTGGCACCTTCCTCGGTGGAGTTGTGCATGGGGTGTGTTTGGAACATTTTGTCACCAGCCGAGTCCAAAACTCAGCTGTTCCCCATCTCAGTCCAGAAAGCAGGTAGAAAAACTTTTGTGGTGCCTTTCAGCTGCCTACCGGGGTAGTGTAAAAACTACCAACAGAACTCGTTTCTGGCACCTTCCCCGGTGGAGTTGTGCATGGGGTGTGTTTGGAACATTTTGTCACCAGCCGAGTCCAAAATTCAGCCGTTCCCCATCTCAGCCCAGAAAGCAGGTAGAACAAGTTTTGTGGTGCCTTTCAGCTGCCTACCGGGGTACTGTAAAAACTACCAACAGAACTCGTTTTTGGCACCTTCCCCGGTGGAGTTGTGCATGGGGTGTGTTTGGAACATTTTGTTACCAGCCGAGTCCAAAACTCAGTTGTTCCCCATCTCAGCCCAGAAAGCAGGTAGAAAAACTTTTGTGGTGCCTTTCAGCTGCCTACCGGGGTAGTGTAAAAACTACCAACAGAACTCGTTTCTGGCACCTTTGCCGGTGGAGCTGTGCATGGGGTGTGTTTGGAACATTTTGTCAGCAGCCGAGTCCAAAATTCAGCCGTTCCCCATCTCAGCCCAGAAAGCAGGTAGAAAAACTTTTGTGGTGCCTTTCAGCTGCCTACCGGGGTAGTGTAAAAACTACCAACAGAACTCGTTTCTGGCACCTTCCCCGGTGGAGCTGTGCATGGGGTGTGTTTGGAACATTTTGTCAGCAGCCGAGTCCAAAATTCAGCCGTTCCCCATCTCAGCCCAGAAAGCAGGTAGAACAAGTTTTGTGGTGCCTTTCAGCTGCCTACCGGGGTAGTGTAAAAACTACCAACAGAACTCGTTTCTGGCACCTTCCCCGGTGGAGTTGTGCATGGGGTGTGTTTGGAACATTTTGTCACCAGCCGAGTCCAAAATTCAGCTGTTCCCCATCTCAGCCCAGAAAGCAGGTAGAACAAGTTTTGTGGTGCCTTTCAGCTGCCTACCGGGGTAGTGTAAAAACTACCAACAGAACTCGTTTCTGGCACCTTCCTCGGTGGAGTTGTGCATGGGGTGTGTTTGGAACATTTTGTTACCAGCCGCGTCCAAATTCAGCCGTTCTCCATCTCAGCCTAGAAAGCAGGTAGAACAAGTTTTGTGGTGCCTTTCAGCTGCCTACCGGGGTAGTGTAAAAACTACCAACAGAACTCGTTTCTGGCACCTATCCTGGTGGAGTTGTGCATGGGGTGTGTTTGGAACATTTTGTCAGCAACCGAGTCCAAAACTCAGCTGTTCCCCATCTCAGCCCAGGAAGCAGATAAGAACCGGTTTTATGGTGCCTTTCAGCTGCCTACCGGAGTAGTGTAAAAACTACCAACAGAACTCGTTTTTGGCACCTTCCCCGGTGGAGTTGTGCATGGGGTGTGTTTGGAACATTTTGTCACCAGCCGAGTCCAAAATTCAGCGATTCCCCATCTCAGCCCAGAAAGCAGGTAGAACAAGTTTTGTGGTGCCTTTCAGCTGCCTACCGGGGTACTGTAAAAACTACCAACAGAACTCGTTTCTGGCTCCTTTGCCGGTGGAGCTGTGCATGGGGTGTGTTTGGAACATTTTGTCAGCAGCCGAGTCCAAAATTCAGCGGTTCCCCATCTCAGCCCAGAAAGCAGGTAGAACAAGTTTTGTGGTGCCTTTCAGCTGCCTACCGGGGTAGTGTAAAAACTACCAACAGAACTCGTTTTTGGCACCTTCCGCGGTGGAGTTGTGCATGGGGTGTGTTTGGAACATTTTGTTACCAGCCGAGTCCAAAATTCAGCCGTTCCCCATCTCAGCCCAGAAAGCAGGTAGAACAAGTTTTGTGGTGCCTTTCAGCTGCCTACCGGGGTAGTGTAAAAACTACCAACAGAACTCGTTTCTGGCACCTTCCCCGGTGGAGTTGTGCATGGGGTGTGTTTGGAACATTTTGTCACCAGCCGAGTCCAAAATACAGCCGTTCCCCATCTCAGCCCAGAAAGCAGGTAGAACAAGTTTTGTGGTGCCTTTCAGCTGACTACCGGGGTAGTGTAAAAACTACCAACAGAACTCGTTTCTGGCACCTTCCCCGGTGGAGTTGTGCATGGGGTGTGTTTGGAACATTTTGTCACCAGCCGAGTCCAAAATTCAGCCGTTCCCCATCTCAGCCCAGAAAGCAGGTAGAAAAACTTTTGTGGTGCCTTTCAGCTGCCTACTGGGGTAGTGTAAAAACTACCAACAGAACTCGTTTCTGGCACCTTCCCCGGTGGAGCTGTGCATGGGGTGTGTTTGGAACATTTTGTCACCAGCCGAGTCCAAAATTCAGCGATTCCCCATCTCAGCCCAGAAAGCAGGTAGAACAAGTTTTGTGGTGCCTTTCAGCTGCCAACCGGGGTAGTGTAAAAACTACCAACAGAACTCGTTTCTGGCACCTTCCCCGGTGGAGTTGTGCATGGGGTGTGTTTGGAACATTCTGTCACCAGCCGAGTCCAAAATTCAGCTGTTCCCCATCTCTAGCCCAGGAAGCAGATAGAACCGGTTTTGTGGTGCCTTTCTCTTGCCTACCGGGGTAGTGTAAAAACTACCAACAGAACTCGTTTCTGGCACCTTCCCCGGTGGAGTTGTGCATGGGGTGTGTTTGGAACATTTTGTTACCAGCCGAGTCCAAAACTCAGCCGTTCCCCATCTCAGCCCAGAAAGCAGGTAGAAAAACTTTTGTGGTGCCTTTCTCTTGCCTACCGGGGTAGTGTAAAAACTACCAACAGAACTCATTTCTGGCACCTTCACCGGTGGAGTTGTGCATGGGGTGTGTTTGGAACATTTTGTCACCAGCCGAGTCCAAAATTCAGCTGTTCCCCATCTCAGCCCAGAAAGCAGGTAGAACAAGTTTTGTGGTGCCTTTCCGCTGCCTACCGGGGTAGTGTAAAAACTACCAACAGAACTCGTTTCTGGCACCTTCCCCGGTGGAGTTGTGCATGGGGTGTGTTTGGAACATTCTGTCACCAGCCGAGTCCAAAATTCAGCCGTTCCCCATCTCAGCCCAGAAAGCAGGTAGAACAAGTTTTTTGGTGCCTTTCAGCTGCCTACCGGGGTAGTGTAAAAACTACCAACAGAACTCGTTTCTGGCACCTTCCCCGGTGGAGTTGTGCATGGGGTGTGTTTGGAACATTTTGTCAGCAGCCGAGTCCAAAATACAGCCGTTCCCCATCTCAGCCCAGAAAGCAGGTAGAACAAGTTTTGTGGTGCCTTTCAGCTGCCTACCGGGGTAGTGTAAAAACTACCAACAGAACTCGTTTCTGGCACCTTTGCCGGTGGAGCTGTGCATGGGGTGTGTTTGGAACATTTTGTTACCAGCCGAGTCCAAAATTCAGCCGTTCCCCATCTCTAGCCCAGGAAGCATATAGAACCGGTTTCGTGGTGCCTTTCAGCTGCCTACTGGGGTACTGTAAAAACTACCAACAGAACTCGTTTCTGGCACCTTTGCCGGTGGAGCTGTGCATGGGGTGTGTTTGGAACATTTTGTCACCAGCCGAGTCCAAAACTCAGCCGTTCCCCATCTCAGCCCAGAAAGCAGGTAGAACAAGTTTTGTGGTGCCTTTCAGCTGCCTACCGGGGTAGTGTAAAAACTACCAACAGAACTCGTTTTTGGCACCTTCCGCGGTGGAGTTGTGCATGGGGTGTGTTTGGAACATTTTGTTACCAGCCGAGTCCAAAATTCAGCCGTTCCCCATCTCAGCCCAGAAAGCAGGTAGAACAAGTTTTGTGGTGCCTTTCAGCTGCCTACCGGGGTACTGTAAAAACTACCAACAGAACTCGTTTCTGGCACCTTCCCCGGTGGAGTTGTGCATGGGGTGTGTTTGGAACATTTTGTCACCAGCCGAGTCCAAAATACAGCCGTTCCCCATCTCAGCCCAGAAAGCAGGTAGAACAAGTTTTGTGGTGCCTTTCAGCTGCCTACCGGGGTAGTGTAAAAACTACCAACAGAACTCGTTTCTGGCACCTTCCTCGGTGGAGTTGTGCATGGGGTGTGTTTGGAACATTTTGTTACCAGCCGAGTCCAAAATTCAGCCGTTCCCCATCTCTAGCCCAGGAAGCAGATAAGAACAGCTTTTATGGTGCCTTTCAGCTGCCTACCGGGGTAGTGTAAAAACTACCAACAGAACTCGTTTTTGGCACCTTCCCCGGTGGAGTTGTGCATGGGGTGTGTTTGGAACATTTTGTCACCAGCCGAGTCCAAAACTCAGCTGTTCCCCATCTCAGCCCAGAAAGCAGGTAGAAAAACTTTTGTGGTGCCTTTCAGCTGCCTACCGGGGTAGTGTAAAAACTACCAACAGAACTCGTTTCTGGCACCTTTGCGGGTGGAGCTGTGCATGGGGTGTGTTTGGAACATTTTGTCACCAGCCGAGTCCAAAATTCAGCGATTCCCCATCTCAGCCCAGAAAGCAGGTAGAACAAGTTTTGTGGTGCCTTTCAGCTGCCTACCGGGGTACTGTAAAAACTACCAACAGAACTCGGTTTTGGCACCTTCCCCGGTGGAGTTGTGCATGGGGTGTGTTTGGAACATTTTGTCACCAGCCGAGTCCAAAATTCAGCCGTTCCCCATCTCAGCCCAGAAAGCAGGTAGAACAAGTTTTGTGGTGCCTTTCCGCTGCCTACCGGTGTAATGTAAAAACTACCAACAGAACTCGTTTCTGGCACCTTTGCGGGTGGAGTTGTGCATGGGGTGTGTTTGGAACATTCTGTCACCAGCCGAGTCCAAAATTCAGCCGTTCCCCATCTCTAGCCCAGGAAGCAGATAGAACCGGTTTTGTGGTGCCTTTCAGCTGCCTACCGGGGTAGTGTAAAAACTACCAACAGAACTCGTTTCTGGCACCTTCCCCGGTGGAGTTGTGCATGGGGTGTGTTTGGAACATTTTGTTACCAGCCGAGTCCAAAATTCAGCCGTTCCCCATCTCAGCCCAGAAAGCAGGTAGAACAAGTTTTGTGGTGCCTTTCAGCTGCCTACCGGGGTAGTGTAAAAACTACCAACAGAACTCGTTTTTGGCACCTTCCGCGGTGGAGTTGTGCATGGGGTGTGTTTGGAACATTTTGTTACCAGCCGAGTCCAAAATTCAGCCGTTCCCCATCTCAGCCCAGAAAGCAGGTAGAACAAGTTTTTTGGTGCCTTTCAGCTGCCTACCGGGGTAGTGTAAAAACTACCAACAGAACTCGTTTCTGGCACCTTCCCCGGTGGAGTTGTGCATGGGGTGTGTTTGGAACATTTTGTCAGCAGCCGAGTCCAAAATACAGCCGTTCCCCATCTAAGCCCAGAAAGCAGGTAGAACAAGTTTTGTGGTGCCTTTCAGCTGCCTACCGGGGTAGTGTAAAAACTACCAACAGAACTCGTTTCTGGCACCTTTGCCGGTGGAGCTGTGCATGGGGTGTGTTTGGAACATTTTGTTACCAGCCGAGTCCAAAATTCAGCCGTTCCCCATCTCTAGCCCAGGAAGCAGATAGAACCGGTTTCGTGGTGCCTTTCAGCTGCCTACTGGGGTACTGTAAAAACTACCAACAGAACTCGTTTCTGGCACCTTTGCCGGTGGAGCTGTGCATGGGGTGTGTTTGGAACATTTTGTTACCAGCCGAGTCCAAAATTCAGCCGTTCCCCATCTCAGCCCAGAAAGCAGGTAGAACAAGTTTTGTGGTGCCTTTCAGCTGCCTACCGGGGTAGTGTAAAAACTACCAACAGAACTCGTTTCTGGCACCTTCCCCGGTGGAGTTGTGCATGGGGTGTGTTTGGAACATTTTGTCAGCAGCCGAGTCCAAAATACAGCCGTTCCCCATCTCAGCCCAGAAAGCAGGTAGAACAAGTTTTGTGGTGCCTTTCAGCTGCCTACCGGGGTAGTGTAAAAACTACCAACAGAACTCGTTTCTGGCACCTTCCTCGGTGGAGTTGTGCATGGGGTGTGTTTGGAACATTTTGTTACCAGCCGAGTCCAAAATTCAGCCGTTCCCCATCTCTAGCCCAGGAAGCAGATAAGAACAGCTTTTATGGTGCCTTTCAGCTGCCTACCGGGGTAGTGTAAAAACTACCAACAGAACTCGTTTCTGGCACCTTCCCCGGTGGAGTTGTGCATGGGGTGTGTTTGGAACATTTTGTCAGCAGCCGAGTCCAAAACTCAGCTGTTCCCCATCTCAGCCCAGAAAGCAGGTAGAAAAACTTTTGTGGTGCCTTTCAGCTGCCTACCGGGGTAGTGTAAAAACTACCAACAGAACTCGTTTCTGGCACCTTTGCGGGTGGAGCTGTGCATGGGGTGTGTTTGGAACATTTTGTCACCAGCCGAGTCCAAAATTCAGCCGTTCCCCATCTCAGCCCAGAAAGCAGGTAGAACAAGTTTTGTGGTGCCTTTCAGCTGCCTACCGGGGTAGCGTAAAAACTACCAACAGAACTCGTTTCTGGCACCTTCCCCGGTGGAGTTGTGCATGGGGTGTGTTTGGAACATTTTGTCACCAGCCGAGTCCAAAATTCAGCCGTTCCCCATCTCAGCCCAGAAAGCAGGTAGAACAAGTTTTGTGGTGCCTTTCAGCTGCCTACCGGGGTAGTGTAAAAACTACTAAAAGAACTCCTTTCTCGCACCTTCCCCGGTGGAGTTGTGCATGGGGTGTGTTTGGAACGTTTTGTCACCAGCCGAGTCCAAAATTCAGCCGTTCCCCATCTCAGCCCAGAAAGCAGGTAGAACAAGTTTTGTGGTGCCTTTCAGCTGCCTACCGGGGTAGTGTAAAAACTACCAACAGAACTCGTTTCTGGCACCTTCCTCGGTGGAGTTGTGCATGGGGTGTGTTTCGAACATTTTGTTACCAGCCGAGTCCAAAATTCAGCCGTTCCCCATCTCTAGCCCAGGAAGCAGATAAGAACAGCTTTTATGGTGCCTTTCAGCTGCCTACCGGGGTAGTGTAAAAACTACCAACAGAACTCGTTTTTGGCACCTTCCCCGGTGGAGTTGTGCATGGGGTGTGTTTGGAACATTTTGTCACCAGCCGAGTCCAAAACTCAGCTGTTCCCCATCTCAGCCCAGAAAGCAGGTAGAACAAGTTTTGTGGTGCCTTTCAGCTGCCTACCGGGGTAGTGTAAAAACTACCAACAGAACTCGTTTCTGGCACCTTTGCCGGTGGAGCTGTGCATGGGGTGTGTTTGGAACATTTTGTCACCAGCCGAGTCCAAAATTCAGCGATTCCCCATCTCAGCCCAGAAAGCAGGTAGAACAAGTTTTGTGGTGCCTTTCAGCTGCCTACCGGGGTACTGTAAAAACTACCAACAGAACTCGTTTTTGGCACCTTCCCCGGTGGAGTTGTGCATGGGGTGTGTTTGGAACATTTTGTCACCAGCCGAGTCCAAAATTCAGCCGTTCCCAATCTCAGCCCAGAAAGCAGGTAGAACAAGTTTTGTGGTGCCTTTCCGCTGCCTACCGGTGTAATGTAAAAACTACCAACAGAACTCGTTTCTGGCACCTTCCCCGGTGGAGTTGTGCATGGGGTGTGTTTGGAACATTCTGTCACCAGCCGAGTCCAAAATTCAGCCGTTCCCCATCTCTAGCCCAGGAAGCAGATAGAACCGGTTTTGTGGTGCCTTTCAGCTGCCTACCGGGGTAGTGTAAAAACTACCAACAGAACTCGTTTCTGGCACCTTCCCCGGTGGAGTTGTAGATGGGGTGTGTTTGGAACATTTTGTTACCAGCCGAGTCCAAAATTCAGCCGTTCCCCATCTCAGCCCAGAAAGCAGGTAGAACAAGTTTTGTGGTGCCTTTCAGCTGCCTACCGGGGTAGTGTAAAAACTACCAACAGAACTCGTTTTTGGCACCTTCCGCGGTGGAGTTGTGCATGGGGTGTGTTTGGAACATTTTGTTACCAGCCGAGTCCAAAATTCAGCCGTTCCCCATCTCAGCCCAGAAAGCAGGTAGAACAAGTTTTTTGGTGCCTTTCAGCTGCCTACCGGGGTAGTGTAAAAACTACCAACAGAACTCGTTTCTGGCACCTTCCCCGGTGGAGTTGTGCATGGGGTGTGTTTGGAACATTTTGTCAGCAGCCGAGTCCAAAATACAGCCGTTCCCCATCTAAGCCCAGAAAGCAGGTAGAACAAGTTTTGTGGTGCCTTTCAGCTGCCTACCGGGGTAGTGTAAAAACTACCAACAGAACTCGTTTCTGGCACCTTTGCCGGTGGAGCTGTGCATGGGGTGTGTTTGGAACATTTTGTTACCAGCCGAGTCCAAAATTCAGCCGTTCCCCATCTCTAGCCCAGGAAGCAGATAGAACCGGTTTCGTGGTGCCTTTCAGCTGCCTACTGGGGTACTGTAAAAACTACCAACAGAACTCGTTTCTGGCACCTTTGCCGGTGGAGCTGTGCATGGGGTGTGTTTGGAACATTTTGTCACCAGCCGAGTCCAAAATTCAGCCGTTCCCCATCTCAGCCCAGAAAGCAGGTAGAACAAGTTTTGTGGTGCCTTTCAGCTGCCTACTGGGGTAGTGTAAAAACTACCAACAGAACTCGTTTTTGGCACCTTCCGCGGTGGAGTTGTGCATGGGGTGTGTTTGGAACATTTTGTTACCAGCCGAGTCCAAAATTCAGCCGTTCCCCATCTCAGCCCAGAAAGCAGGTAGAACAAGTTTTGTGGTGCCTTTCAGCTGCCTACCGGGGTAGTGTAAAAACTACCAACAGAACTCGTTTCTGGCACCTTCCCCGGTGGAGTTGTGCATGGGGTGTGTTTGGAACATTTTGTCAGCAGCCGAGTCCAAAATACAGCCGTTCCCCATCTCAGCCCAGAAAGCAGGTAGAACAAGTTTTGTGGTGCCTTTCAGCTGCCTACCGGGGTAGTGTAAAAACTACCAACAGAACTCGTTTCTGGCACCTTCCTCGGTGGAGTTGTGCATGGGGTGTGTTTGGAACATTTTGTTACCAGCCGAGTCCAAAATTCAGCCGTTCCCCATCTCTAGCCCAGGAAGCAGATAAGAACAGCTTTTATGGTGCCTTTCAGCTGCCTACCGGGGTAGTGTAAAAACTACCAACAGAACTCGTTTTTGGCACCTTCCCCGGTGGAGTTGTGCATGGGGTGTGTTTGGAACATTTTGTCACCAGCCGAGTCCAAAACTCAGCTGTTCCCCATCTCAGCCCAGAAAGCAGGTAGAAAAACTTTTGTGGTGCCTTTCAGCTGCCTACCGGGGTAGTGTAAAAACTACCAACAGAACTCGTTTCTGGCACCTTTGCGGGTGGAGCTGTGCATGGGGTGTGTTTGGAACATTTTGTCACCAGCCGAGTCCAAAATTCAGCCGTTCCCCATCTCAGCCCAGAAAGCAGGTAGAACAAGTTTTGTGGTGCCTTTCAGCTGCCTACCGGGGTAGCGTAAAAACTACCAACAGAACTCGTTTCTGGCACCTTCCCCGGTGGAGTTGTGCATGGGGTGTGTTTGGAACATTTTGTCACCAGCCGAGTCCAAAATTCAGCCGTTCCCCATCTCAGCCCAGAAAGCAGGTAGAACAAGTTTTGTGGTGCCTTTCAGCTGCCTACCGGGGTAGTGTAAAAACTACTAAAAGAAATCCTTTCTCGCACCTTCCCCGGTGGAGTTGTGCATGGGGTGTGTTTGGAACGTTTTGTCACCAGCCGAGTCCAAAATTCAGCCGTTCCCCATCTCAGCCCAGAAAGCAGGTAGAACAAGTTTTGTGGTGCCTTTCAGCTGCCTACCGGGGTAGTGTAAAAACTACCAACAGAACTCGTTTCTGGCACCTTCCCCGGTGGAGTTGTGCATGGGGTGTGTTTGGAACATTTTGTCACCAGCCGAGTCCAAAATTCAGCGATTCCCCATCTAAGCCCAGAAAGCAGGTACAACAAGTTTTGTGGTGCCTTTCAGCTGCCTACCGGGGTAGTGTAAACACTACCAACAGAACTCGTTTCTGGCACCTTTGCGGGTGGAGCTGTGCGTGCGGTGTGTTTGGAACATTTTGTCAGCAGCCGAGTCCAAAATTCAGCCGTTCCCCATCTCAGCCCAGAAAGCAGGTAGAACAAGTTTTGTGGTGCCTTTCAGCTGCCTACCGGGGGTACTGTAAAAACTACCAACAGAACTCGTTTCTGGCACCTTCCCCGGTGGAGTTGTGCATGGGGTGTGTTTGGAATATTTTGTTACCAGCCGAGTCCAAAATTCAGCTGTTCCCCATCTCTAGCCCAGGAAGCAGATAAGAACCGGTTTTATGGTGCCTTTCAGCTGCCTATCGGGGTAGTGTAAAAACTACCAACAGAACTCGTTTCTGGCACCTTCCCCGGTGGAGCTGTGCATGGGGTGTGTTTGGAACATTTTGTTACCAGCCGAGTCCAAAACTCAGCTGTTCCCCATCTCAGCCCAGAAAGCAGGTAGAACAACTTTTGTGGTGCCTTTCAGCTGCCTACCGGGGTAGTGTAAAAACTACCAACAGAACTCGTTTCTGGCACCTTCCCCGGTGGAGTTGTGCATGGGGTGTGTTTGGAACATTTTGTCACCAGCCGAGTCCAAAATTCAGCCGTTCCCCATCTCTAGCCCTGGAAGCAGATAAGAACCGGTTTTATGGTTCTTTTCAGCTGCCTACCGGGGTAGTGTAAAAACTACCAACAGAACTCGTTTCTGGCACCTTCCCCGGTGGAGTTGTGCATGGGGTGTGTTTGGAACATTTTGTCAGCAGCCGAGTCCAAAATTCAGCGATTCCCCATCTCAGCCCAGAAAGCAGGTAGAACAAGTTTTGTGGTGCCTTTCAGCTGCCTACCGGGGTAGTGTAAAAACTACCAACAGAACTCGTTTCTGGCACCTTTGCGGGTGGAGTTGTGCATGGGGTGTGTTTGGAACATTTTGTCACCAGCCGAGTCCAAAATTCAGCCGTTCCCCATCTCAGCCCAGAAAGCAGGTAGAACAAGTTTTGTGGTGCCTTTCAGCTGCCTACCGGGGTAGTGTAAAAACTACCAACAGAACTCGTTTCTGGCACCTTCCCCGGTGGAGTTGTGCATGGGGTGTGTTTGGAACATTTTGTTACCAGCCGAGTCCAAAATTCAGCGATTCCCCATCTCAGCCCAGAAAGCAGGTAGAACAAGTTTTGTGGTGCCTTTCAGCTGCCTACCGGGGTAGTGTAAAAACTACCAACAGAACTCGTTTCTGGCACCTTTGCGGGGTGGAGTTGTGCATGGGGTGTGTTTGGAACATTTTGTCACCAGCCGAGTCCAAAATTCAGCCGTTCCCCATCTCAGCCCAGAAAGCAGGTAGAACATGTTTTGTGGTGCCTTTCAGCTGCCTACCGGGGTAGTGTAAAAACTACCAACAGAACTCGTTTCTGGCACCTTTGCCGGTGGAGCTGTGCATGGGGTGTGTTTGGAACATTTTGTCAGCAGCCGAGTCCAAAATTCAGCGATTCCCCATCTAAGCCCAGAAAGCAGGTAGAACAAGTTTTTTGGTGCCTTTCAGCTGCCTACCGGGGTAGTGTAAAAACTACTAAAAGAACTCCTTTCTCGCACCTTCCCCGGTGGAGTTGTGCATGGGGTGTGTTTGGAACGTTTTGTCACCAGCCGAGTCCAAAATTCAGCCGTTCCCCATCTCAGCCCAGAAAGCAGGTAGAACAAGTTTTGTGGTGCCTTTCAGCTGCCTACCGGGGGTACTGTAAAAACTACCAACAGAACTCGTTTCTGGCACCTTCCCCGGTGGAGTTGTGCATGGGGTGTGTTTGGAATATTTTGTTACCAGCCGAGTCCAAAATTCAGCTGTTCCCCATCTCTAGCCCAGGAAGCAGATAAGAACCGGTTTTATGGTGCCTTTCAGCTGCCTACCGGGGTAGTGTAAAAACTACCAACAGAACTCGTTTCTGGCACCTTCCCCGTGGAGCTGTGCATGGGGTGTGTTTGGAACATTTGGTTACCAGCCGAGTCCAAAATTCAGCTGTTCCCCATCTCAGCCCAGAAAGCAGGTAGAACAAGTTTTTTGGTGCCTTTCAGCTGCCTACCGGGGGTAGTGTAAAAACTACCAACAGAACTCGTTTCTGGCACCTTCCCCGGTGGAGTTGTGCATGGGGTGTGTTTGGAACATTTTGTCAGCAGCCGAGTCCAAAATACAGCCGTTCCCCATCTCAGCCCAGAAAGCAGGTAGAACAAGTTTTGTGGTGCCTTTCAGCTGCCTACCGGGGTAGTGTAAAAACTACCAACAGAACTCGTTTCTGGCACCTTTGCCGGTGGAGCTGTGCATGGGGTGTGTTTGGAACATTTTGTTACCAGCCGAGTCCAAAATTCAGCCGTTCCCCATCTCTAGCCCAGGAAGCAGATAGAACCGGTTTCGTGGTGCCTTTCAGCTGCCTACTGGGGTACTGTAAAAACTACCAACAGAACTCGTTTCTGGCACCTTTGCCGGTGGAGCTGTGCATGGGGTGTGTTTGGAACATTTTGTCACCAGCCGAGTCCAAAATTCAGCCGTTCCCCATCTCAGCCCAGAAAGCAGGTAGAACAAGTTTTGTGGTGCCTTTCAGCTGCCTACCGGGGGTAGTGTAAAAACTACCAACAGAACTCGTTTTTGGCACCTTCCCCGGTGGAGTTGTGCATGGGGTGTGTTTGGAACATTTTGTTACCAGCCGAGTCCAAAATTCAGCCGTTCCCCATCTCAGCCCAGAAAGCAGGTAGAACAAGTTTTGTGGTGCCTTTCAGCTGCCTACCGGGGTAGTGTAAAAACTACCAACAGAACTCGTTTCTGGCACCTTCCCCGGTGGAGTTGTGCATGGGGTGTGTTTGGAACATTTTGTCACCAGCCGAGTCCAAAATACAGCCGTTCCCCATCTCAGCCCAGAAAGCAGGTAGAACAAGTTTTGTGGTGCCTTTCAGCTGCCTACCGGGGTAGTGTAAAAACTACCAACAGAACTCGTTTCTGGCACCTTCCTCGGTGGAGTTGTGCATGGGGTGTGTTTGGAACATTTTGTTACCAGCCGAGTCCAAAATTCAGCCGTTCCCCATCTCTAGCCAGGAAGCAGATAAGAACAGCTTTTATGGTGCCTTTCAGCTGCCTACCAGGGTAGTGTAAAAACTACCAACAGAACTCGTTTCTGGCACCATCCCCGGTGGAGTTGTGCATGGGGTGTGTTTGGAACATTTTGTCACCAGCCGAGTCCAAAACTCAGCTGTTCCCCATCTCAGCCTAGAAAGCAGGTAGAAAAACTTTTGTGGTGCCTTTCAGCTGCCTACCGGGGTAGTGTAAAAACTACCAACAGAACTCGTTTCTGGCACCTTTGCGGGTGGAGCTGTGCATGGGGTGTGTTTGGAACATTTTGTCACCAGCCGAGTCCAAAATTCAGCGATTCCCCATCTCAGCCCAGAAAGCAGGTAGAACAAGTTTTGTGGTGCCTTTCAGCTGCCTACCGGGGTACTGTAAAAACTACAAACAGAACTCGTTTTTGGCACCTTCCCCGGTGGAGTTGTGCATGGGGTGTGTTTGGAACATTTTGTCACCAGCCGAGTCCAAAATTCAGCGATTCCCCATCTCAGCCCAGAAAGCAGGTACAACAAGTTTTGTGGTGCCTTTCAGCTGCCTACCGGGGGTAGTGTAAAAACTACTAAAAGAACTCCTTTCTCGCACCTTCCCCGGTGGAGTTGTGCATGGGGTGTGTTTGGAACGTTTTGTCACCAGCCGAGTCCAAAATTCAGCCGTTTCCCCATCTCAGCCCAGAAAGCAGGTAGAACAAGTTTTGTGGTGCCTTTCAGCTGCTTACCGGGGGTACTGTAAAAACTACCAACAGAACTCGTTTCTGGCACCTTCCCCGGTGGAGTTGTGCATGGGGTGTGTTTGGAATATTTTGTTACCAGCCGAGTCCAAAATTCAGCTGTTCCCCATCTCTAGCCCAGGAAGCAGATAAGAACCGGTTTTATGGTGCCTTTCAGCTGCCTACCGGGGTAGTGTAAAAACTACCAACAGAACTCGTTTCTGGCACCTTCCCCGGTGGAGCTGTGCATGGGGTGTGTTTGGAACATTTTGTCACCAGCCGAGTCCAAAATTCAGCTGTTCCCCATCTCAGCCCAGAAAGCAGGTAGAACAAGTTTTTTGGTGCCTTTCAGCTGCCTACCGGGGTAGTGTAAAAACTACCAACAGAACTCGTTTCTGGCACCTTCCCCGGTGGAGTTGTGCATGGGGTGTGTTTGGAACATTTTGTCAGCAGCCGAGTCCAAAATACAGCCGTTCCCCATCTCAGCCCAGAAAGCAGGTAGAACAAGTTTTGTGGTGCCTTTCAGCTGCCTACCGGGGTAGTGTAAAAACTACCAACAGAACTCGTTTCTGGCACCTTTGCCGGTGGAGCTGTGCATGGGGTGTGTTTGGAACATTTTGTTACCAGCCGAGTCCAAAATTCAGCCGTTCCCCATCTCTAGCCCAGGAAGCAGATAGAACCGGTTTCGTGGTGCCTTTCAGCTGCCTACTGGGGTACTGTAAAAACTACCAACAGAACTCGTTTCTGGCACCTTTGCCGGTGGAGCTGTGCATGGGGTGTGTTTGGAACATTTTGTCACCAGCCGAGTCCAAAATTCAGCCGTTCCCCATCTCAGCCCAGAAAGCAGGTTAGAACAAGTTTTGTGGTGCCTTTCAGCTGCCTACCGGGGTAGTGTAAAAACTACCAACAGAACTCGTTTTTGGCACCTTCCCCGGTGGAGTTGTGCATGGGGTGTGTTTGGAACATTTTGTTACCAGCCGAGTCCAAAATTCAGCCGTTCCCCATCTCAGCCCAGAAAGCAGGTAGAACAAGTTTTGTGGTGCCTTTCAGCTGCCTACCGGGGTAGTGTAAAAACTACCAACAGAACTCGTTTCTGGCACCTTCCCCGGTGGAGTTGTGCATGGGGTGTGTTTGGAACATTTTGTCACCAGCCGAGTCCAAAATACAGCCGTTCCCCATCTCAGCCCAGAAAGCAGGTAGAACAAGTTTTGTGGTGCCTTTCAGCTGCCTACCGGGGTAGTGTAAAAACTACCAACAGAACTCGTTTCTGGCACCTTCCTCGGTGGAGTTGTGCATGGGGTGTGTTTGGAACATTTTGTTACAGCCGAGTCCAAAATTCAGCCGTTCCCCATCTCTAGCCCAGGAAGCAGATAAGAACAGCTTTTATGGTGCCTTTCAGCTGCCTACCGGGGTAGTGTAAAAACTACCAACAGAACTCGTTTCTGGCACCTTCCCCGGTGGAGTTGTGCATGGGGTGTGTTTGGAACATTTTGTCACCAGCCGAGTCCAAAACTCAGCTGTTCCCCATCTCAGCCCAGAAAGCAGGTAGAAAAACTTTTGTGGTGCCTTTCAGCTGCCTACCGGGGTAGTGTAAAAACTACCAACAGAACTCGTTTCTGGCACCTTTGCGGGTGGAGCTGTGCATGGGGTGTGTTTGGAACATTTTGTCACCAGCCGAGTCCAAAATTCAGCGATTCCCCATCTCAGCCCAGAAAGCAGGTAGAACAAGTTTTGTGGTGCCTTTCAGCTGCCTACCGGGGTACTGTAAAAACTACAAACAGAACTCGTTTTTGGCACCTTCCCCGGTGGAGTTGTGCATGGGGTGTGTTTGGAACATTTTGTCACCAGCCGAGTCCAAAATTCAGCGATTCCCCATCTCAGCCCAGAAAGCAGGTACAACAAGTTTTGTGGTGCCTTTCAGCTGCCTACCGGGGTAGTGTAAAAACTACTAAAAGAACTCCTTTCTCGCACCTTCCCCGGTGGAGTTGTGCATGGGGTGTGTTTGGAACGTTTTGTCACCAGCCGAGTCCAAAATTCAGCCGTTCCCCATCTCAGCCCAGAAAGCAGGTAGAACAAGTTTTGTGGTGCCTTTCAGCTGCTTACCGGGGTACTGTAAAAACTACCAACAGAACTCGTTTCTGGCACCTTCCCCGGTGGAGTTGTGCATGGGGTGTGTTTGGAATATTTTGTCACCAGCCGAGTCCAAAATTCAGCTGTTCCCCATCTCTAGCCCAGGAAGCAGATAAGAACCGGTTTTATGGTGCCTTTCAGCTGCCTACCGGGGTAGTGTAAAAACTACCAACAGAACTCGTTTCTGGCACCTTTGCCGGTGGAGCTGTGCATGGGGTGTGTTTGGAACATTTTGTTACCAGCCGAGTCCAAAACTCAGCTGTTCCCCATCTCAGCCCAGAAAGCAGGTAGAACAAGTTTTGTGGTGCCTTTCTCTTGCCTACCGGGGTAGTGTAAAAACTACCAACAGAACTCGTTTCTGGCACCTTCCCCGGTGGAGTTGTGCATGGGGTGTGTTTTGGAACATTTTGTCACCAGGCCGAGTCCAAAATTCAGCCGTTCCCCATCTCTAGCCCTGGAAGCAGATAAGAACCGGTTTTATGGTTCCTTTCAGCTGCCTACCGGGGGTAGTGTAAAAACTAACCAACAGAACTCGTTTCTGGCACCTTCCCCGGTGGAGTTGTGCATGGGGTGTGTTTGGAACATTTTGTCAGCAGCCGAGTCCAAAATTCAGCGATTCCCATCTCAGCCCAGAAAGCAGGTAGAACAAGTTTTGTGGTGCCTTTCAGCTGCCTACCGGGGTAGTGTAAAAACTACCAACAGAACTCGTTTCTGGCACCTTTGCGGGTGGAGTTGTGCATGGCGTGTGTTTGGAACATTTTGTCACCAGCCGAGTCCAAAATTCAGCCGTTCCCCATCTCAGCCCAGAAAGCAGGTAGAACAAGTTTTGTGGTGCCTTTCAGCTGCCTACCGGGGTAGTGTAAAAACTACCAACAGAACTCGTTTCTGGCACCTTTGCCGGGTGGAGCTGTGCATGGGGTGTGTTTGGAACATTTTGTCAGCAGCCGAGTCCAAAATTCAGCGATTCCCCATCTAAGCCCAGAAAGCAGGTAGAACAAGTTTTTTGGTGCCTTTCAGCTGCCTACCGGGGTAGTGTAAAAAACTACTAAAAGAACTCCTTTCTCGCACCTTCCCCGGTGGAGTTGTGCATGGGGTGTGTTTGGAACGTTTTGTCACCAGCCGAGTCCAAAATTCAGCCGTTCCCCATCTCAGCCCAGAAAGCAGGTAGAACAAGTTTTGTGGTGCCTTTCAGCTGCCTACCGGGGTACTGTAAAAACTACCAACAGAACTCGTTTCTGGCACCTTCCCCGGTGGAGTTGTGCATGGGGTGTGTTTGGAATATTTTGTTACCAGCCGAGTCCAAAATTCAGCTGTTCCCCATCTCTAGCCCAGGAAGCAGATAAGAACCGGTTTTATGGTGCCTTTCAGCTGCCTACCGGGGGTAGTGTAAAAACTACCAACAGAACTCGTTTCTGGCACCTTTGCCGGTGGAGCTGTGCATGGGGTGTGTTTGGAACATTTTGTTACCAGCCGAGTCCAAAACTCAGCTGTTCCCCATCTCAGCCCAGAAAGCAGGTAGAACAAGTTTTGTGGTGCCTTTCTCTTGCCTACCGGGGGTAGTGTAAAAACTACCAACAGAACTCGTTTCTGGCACCTTCCCCGGTGGAGTTGTGCATGGGGTGTGTTTGGAACATTTTGTCACCAGCCGAGTCCAAAATTCAGCGATTCCCCATCTCAGCCCAGAAAGCAGGTAGAACAAGTTTTGTGGTGCCTTTCAGCTGCCTACCGGGGGTAGTGTAAAAACTACCAACAGAACTCGTTTCTGGCACCTTCCTCGGTGGAGTTGTGCATGGGGTGTGTTTGGAACATTTTTGTCACCAGCCGAGTCCAAAACTCAGCTGTTCCCCATCTCAGCCCAGAAAGCAGGTAGAACAAGTTTTGTGGTGCCTTTCAGCTGCCTACCGGGGTAGTGTAAAAACTACCAACAGAACTCGTTTCTGGCACCTTCCCCGGTGGAGTTGTGCATGGGGTGTGTTTGGAACATTTTGTCAGCAGCCGAGTCCAAAACTCAGCTGTTCCCCATCTCAGCCCAGAAAGCAGGTAGAACAAGTTTTGTGGTGCCTTTCTCTTGCCTACCGGGGTAGTGTAAAAACTACCAACAGAACTCGTTTCTGGCACCTTCCTCGGTGGAGTTGTGCATGGGGTGTGTTTGGAACATTTTGTCAGCAGCCGAGTCCAAAACTCAGCTGTTCCCCATCTCAGCCAGAAAGCAGGTAGAACAAGTTTTGTGGTGCCTTTCAGCTGCCTACCGGGGTAGTGTAAAAACTACCAACAGAACTCGCTTCTGGCACCTTCCCCGGTGGAGTTGTGCATGGGGTGTGTTTGGAACATTTTGTCAGCAGCCGAGTCCAAAATTCAGCGATTCCCCATCTCAGCCCAGAAAGCAGGTAGAACAAGTTTTGTGGTGCCTTTCAGCTGCCTACCGGGGTAGTGTAAAAACTACCAACAGAACTCGTTTCTGGCACCTTCCTCGGTGGAGTTGTGCATGGGGTGTGTTTGGAACATTTTGTCACCAGCCGAGTCCAAAATTCAGCGTTCCCATCTCTAGCCCTGGAAGCAGATAAGAACCGGTTTTATGGTTCCTTTCAGCTGCCTACCGGGGTAGTGTAAAAACTACCAACAGAACTCATTTCTGGCACCTTCCCCGGTGGAGTTGTGCATGGGGTGTGTTTGGAACATTTTGTCACCAGCCGAGTCCAAAATTCAGCCGTTCACCATCTCAGCCCAGAAAGCAGGTAGAACAAGTTTTGTGGTGCCTTTCAGCTGCCTACCGGGGTAGTGTAAAAACTACCAACAGAACTCGTTTCTGGCACCTTTGCGGGTGGAGTTGTGCATGGGGTGTGTTGGAACATTTTGTCACCAGCCGAGTCCAAAATTCAGCCGTTCCCCATCTCAGCCCAGAAAGCAGGTAGAACAAGTTTTGTGGTGCCTTTCAGCTGCCTACCGGGGTAGTGTAAAAACTACCAACAGAACTCGTTTCTGGCACCTTTGCGGGTGGAGTTGTGCATGGGGTGTGTTTGGAACATTTTGTCACCAGCCGAGTCCAAAATCAGCGATTCCCCATCTCAGCCCAGAAAGCAGGTAGAACAAGTTTTCTGGTGCCTTTCAGCTGCCTACCGGGGTAGTGTAAAAACTACCAACAGAACTCGTTTCTGGCACCTTCCCCGGTGGAGTTGTGCATGGGGTGTGTTTGGAACATTTTGTCACCAGCCGAGTCCAAAACTCAGCTGTTCCCCATCTCAGCCCAGAAAGCAGGTTAGAACAAGTTTTGTGGTGCCTTTCAGCTGCCTACCGGGGTAGTGTAAAAACTACCAACAGAACTCGTTTCTGGCACCTTCCTCGGTGGAGTTGTGCATGGGGTGTGTTTGGAACATTTTGTCACCAGCCGAGTCCAAAACTCAGCTGTTCCCCATCTCAGCCCAGAAAGCAGGTAGAAAAACTTTTGTGGTGCCTTTCAGCTGCCTACTGGGGTAGTGTAAAAACTACCAACAGAACTCGTTTCTGGCACCTTCCCCGGTGGAGTTGTGCATGGGGTGTGTTTGGAACATTTTGTCACCAGCCGAGTCCAAAATTCAGCGATTCCCCATCTCAGCCAGAAAGCAGGGTAGAACAAGTTTTGTGGTGCCTTTCAGCTGCCTACCGGGGTAGTGTAAAAACTACCACCAGAACTCGTTTCTGGCACTTCCTCGGTGGAGTTGTGCATGGGGTGTGTTTGGAACATTTTGTCACCAGCCGAGTCCAAAATTCAGCGATTCCCCATCTCAGCCCAGAAAGCAGGTACAACAAGTTTTGTTGGTGCCTTTCAGCTGCCTACCGGGGTAGTGTAAAAACTACCAACAGAACTCGTTTCTGGCACCTTTGCGGGTGGAGTTGTGCATGGGGTGTGTTTGGAACATTTTGTCACCAGCCGAGTCCAAAACTCAGCTGTTCCCCATCTCAGCCCAGAAAGCAGGTAGAACAAGTTTTGTTGGTGCCTTTCTCTTGCCTACCGGGGTAGTGTAAAAACTACCAACAGAACTCGTTTCTGGCACCTTCCTCGGTGGAGTTGTGCATGGGGTGTGTTTGGAACATTCTGTCACCAGCCGAGTCCAAAACTCAGCTGTTCCCCATCTCAGCCCAGAAAGCAGGTAGAAAAACTTCTGTGGTGCCTTTCAGCTGCCTACTGGGGTAGTGTAAAAACTACCAACAGAACTCGTTTCTGGCACCTTCCCCGGTGGAGTTGTGCATGGGGTGTGTTTGGAACATTTTGTCACCAGCCGAGTCCAAAATTCAGCGATTCCCCATCTCAGCCCAGAAAGCAGGTAGAACAAGTTTTGTGGTGCCTTTCAGCTGCCTACCGGGGTAGTGTAAAAACTACCACCAGAACTCGTTTCTGGCACCTTCCTCGGTGGAGTTGTGCATGGGGTGTGTTTGGAACATTTTGTCACCAGCCGAGTCCAAAATTCAGCGATTCCCCATCTCAGCCCAGAAAGCAGGTACAACAAGTTTTGTGGTGCCTTTCAGCTGCCTACCGGGGTAGTGTAAAAACTACCAACAGAACTCGTTTCTGGCACCTTTGCGGGTGGAGTTGTGCATGGGGTGTGTTTGGAACATTTTGTCACCAGCCGAGTCCAAAACTCAGCTGTTCCCCATCTCAGCCCAGAAAGCAGGTACAACAAGTTTTGTGGTGCCTTTCTCTTGCCTACCGGGGTAGTGTAAAAACTACCAACAGAACTCGTTTCTGGCACCTTCCTCGGTGGAGTTGTGCATGGGGTGTGTTTGGAACATTTTGTCAGCAGCCGAGTCCAAAACTCAGCTGTTCCCCATCTCAGCCCAGAAAGCAGGTAGAAAAACTTTTGTGGTGCCTTTCAGCTGCCTACCGGGGTAGTGTAAAAACTACCAACAGAACTCGTTTCTGGCACCTTCCCCGGTGGAGTTGTGCATGGGGTGTGTTTGGAACATTTTGTCAGCAGCCGAGTCCAAAATTCAGCGATTCCCCATCTCAGCCCAGAAAGCAGGTAGAACAAGTTTTGTGGTGCCTTTCAGCTGCCTACCGGGGTAGTGTAAAAACTACCAACAGAACTCGTTTCTGGCACCTTCCTCGGTGGAGTTGTGCATGGGGTGTGTTTGGAACATTTTGTCACCAGCCGAGTCCAAAATTCAGCCGTTCCCCATCTCTAGCCCTGGAAGCAGATAAGAACCGGTTTTATGGTTCCTTTCAGCTGCCTACCGGGGTAGTGTAAAAACTACCAACAGAACTCATTTCTGGCACCTTCCCCGGTGGAGTTGTGCATGGGGTGTGTTTGGAACATTTTGTCACCAGCCGAGTCCAAAATTCAGCCGTTCCCCATCTCAGCCCAGAAAGCAGGTAGAACAAGTTTTGTGGTGCCTTTCAGCTGCCTACCGGGGTAGTGTAAAAACTACCAACAGAACTCGTTTCTGGCACCTTCCCCGGTGGAGTTGTGCATGGGGTGTGTTTGGAACATTTTGTCACCAGCCGAGTCCAAAATTCAGCCGTTCCCCATCTCAGCCCAGAAAGCAGGTAGAACAAGTTTTGTGGTGCCTTTCAGCTGCCTACCGGGGTAGTGTAAAAACTACCAACAGAACTCGTTTCTGGCACCTTTGCGGGTGGAGTTGTGCATGGGGTGTGTTTGGAACATTTTGTCACCAGCCGAGTCCAAAATTCAGCGATTCCCCATCTCAGCCCAGAAAGCAGGTAGAACAAGTTTTGTGGTGCCTTTCAGCTGCCTACCGGGGTAGTGTAAAAACTACCAACAGAACTCGTTTCTGGCACCTTCCCCGGTGGAGTTGTGCATGGGGTGTGTTTGGAACATTTTGTCACCAGCCGAGTCCAAAACTCAGCTGTTCCCCATCTCAGCCCAGAAAGCAGGTAGAAAAACTTTTGTGGTGCCTTTCAGCTGCCTACCGGGGTAGTGTAAAAACTACCAACAGAACTCGTTTCTGGCACCTTCCCCGGTGGAGTTGTGCATGGGGTGTGTTTGGAACATTTTGTCAGCAGCCGAGTCCAAAACTCAGCTGTTCCACATCTCAGCCCAGAAAGCAGGTAGAAAAACTTTTGTGGTGCCTTTCAGCTGCCTACCGGGGTACTGTAAAAACTACCAACAGAACTCGTTTTTGGCACCTTCCCCGGTGGAGTTGTGCATGGGGTGTGTTTGGAACATTTTGTCAGCAGCCGAGTCCAAAATTCAGCGATTCCCCATCTCAGCCCAGAAAGCAGGTAGAACAAGTTTTGTGGTGCCTTTCAGCTGCCTACCGGGGTAGTGTAAAAACTACCAACAGAACTCGTTTCTGGCACCTTCCCCGGTGGAGTTGTGCATGGGGTGTGTTTGGAACATTTTGTTACCAGCCGAGTCCAAAATTCAGCTGTTCCCCATCTCAGCCCAGAAAGCAGGTAGAACAAGTTTTGTGGTGCCTTTCAGCTGCCTACCGGGGTAGTGTAAAAACTACCAACAGAACTCGTTTCTGGCACCTTCCCCGGTGGAGTTGTGCATGGGGTGTGTTTGGAACATTTTGTCACCAGCCGCGTCCAAAATTCAGCCGTTCCCCATCTCAGCCTAGAAAGCTGGTAGAAAAACTTTTGTGGTGCCTTTCAGCTGCCTACCGGGGTAGTGTAAAAACTACCAACAGAACTCGTTTCTGGCACCTTCCCCGGTGGAGTTGTGCATGGGGTGTGTTTGGAACATTTTGTCACCAGCCGAGTCCAAAATTCAGCGATTCCCCATCTCAGCCCAGAAAGCAGGTAGAAAAACTTTTGTGGTGCCTTTCAGCTGCCTACCGGGGTAGTGTAAAAACTACCAACAGAACTCGTTTCTGGCACCTTCCTCGGTGGAGTTGTGCATGGGGTGTGTTTGGAACATTTTGTCACCAGCCGAGTCCAAAATTCAGCGATTCTCCATCTCAGCCCAGAAAGCAGGTAGAACAAGTTTTGTGGTGCCTTTCAGCTGCCTACCGGGGTAGCGTAAAAACTACCAACAGAACTCGTTTCTGGCACCTTCCTCGGTGGAGCTGTGCATGGGGTGTGTTTGGAACATTTTGTCACCAGCCGAGTCCAAAACTCAGCTGTTCCCCATCTCAGCCCAGAAAGCAGATAAGAACAGCTTTTATGGTGCCTTTCAGCTGCCTACCGGGGTAGTGTAAAAACTACCAACAGAACTCGTTTCTGGCACCTTTGCGGGTGGAGTTGTGCATGGGGTGTGTTTGGAACATTTTGTCACCAGCCGAGTCCAAAACTCAGCTGTTCCCCATCTCAGCCCAGAAAGCAGGTAGAACAAGTTTTGTGGTGCCTTTCTCTTGCCTACCGGGGTAGTGTAAAAACTACCAACAGAACTCGTTTCTGGCACCTTCCTCGGTGGAGTTGTGCATGGGGTGTGTTTGGAACATTCTGTCACCAGCCGAGTCCAAAACTCAGCTGTTCCCCATCTCAGCCCAGAAAGCAGGTAGAAAAACTTCTGTGGTGCCTTTCAGCTGCCTACTGGGGTAGTGTAAAAACTACCAACAGAACTCGTTTCTGGCACCTTCCCCGGTGGAGTTGTGCATGGGGTGTGTTTGGAACATTTTGTCACCAGCCGAGTCCAAAATTCAGCGATTCCCCATCTCAGCCCAGAAAGCAGGTAGAACAAGTTTTGTGGTGCCTTTCAGCTGCCTACCGGGGTAGTGTAAAAACTACCACCAGAACTCGTTTCTGGCACCTTCCTCGGTGGAGTTGTGCATGGGGTGTGTTTGGAACATTTTGTCACCAGCCGAGTCCAAAATTCAGCGATTCCCCATCTCAGCCCAGAAAGCAGGTACAACAAGTTTTGTGGTGCCTTTCAGCTGCCTACCGGGGTAGTGTAAAAACTACCAACAGAACTCGTTTCTGGCACCTTTGCGGGTGGAGTTGTGCATGGGGTGTGTTTGGAACATTTTGTCACCAGCCGAGTCCAAAACTCAGCTGTTCCCCATCTCAGCCCAGAAAGCAGGTACAACAAGTTTTGTGGTGCCTTTCTCTTGCCTACCGGGGTAGTGTAAAAACTACCAACAGAACTCGTTTCTGGCACCTTCCTCGGTGGAGTTGTGCATGGGGTGTGTTTGGAACATTCTGTCACCAGCCGAGTCCAAAACTCAGCTGTTCCCCATCTCAGCCCAGAAAGCAGGTAGAAAAACTTCTGTGGTGCCTTTCAGCTGCCTACTGGGGTAGTGTAAAAACTACCAACAGAACTCGTTTCTGGCACCTTCCCCGGTGGAGTTGTGCATGGGGTGTGTTTGGAACATTTTGTCACCAGCCGAGTCCAAAATTCAGCGATTCCCCATCTCAGCCCAGAAAGCAGGTAGAACAAGTTTTGTGGTGCCTTTCAGCTGCCTACCGGGGTAGTGTAAAAACTACCACCAGAACTCGTTTCTGGCACCTTCCTCGGTGGAGTTGTGCATGGGGTGTGTTTGGAACATTTTGTCACCAGCCGAGTCCAAAATTCAGCGATTCCCCATCTCAGCCCAGAAAGCAGGTACAACAAGTTTTGTGGTGCCTTTCAGCTGCCTACCGGGGTAGTGTAAAAACTACCAACAGAACTCGTTTCTGGCACCTTTGCGGGTGGAGTTGTGCATGGGGTGTGTTTGGAACATTTTGTCACCAGCCGAGTCCAAAACTCAGCTGTTCCCCATCTCAGCCCAGAAAGCAGGTACAACAAGTTTTGTGGTGCCTTTCTCTTGCCTACCGGGGTAGTGTAAAAACTACCAACAGAACTCGTTTCTGGCACCTTCCTCGGTGGAGTTGTGCATGGGGTGTGTTTGGAACATTTTGTCAGCAGCCGAGTCCAAAACTCAGCTGTTCCCCATCTCAGCCCAGAAAGCAGGTAGAAAAACTTTTGTGGTGCCTTTCAGCTGCCTACCGGGGTAGTGTAAAAACTACCAACAGAACTCGTTTCTGGCACCTTCCCCGGTGGAGTTGTGCATGGGGTGTGTTTGGAACATTTTGTCAGCAGCCGAGTCCAAAATTCAGCGATTCCCCATCTCAGCCCAGAAAGCAGGTAGAACAAGTTTTGTGGTGCCTTTCAGCTGCCTACCGGGGTAGTGTAAAAACTACCAACAGAACTCGTTTCTGGCACCTTCCTCGGTGGAGTTGTGCATGGGGTGTGTTTGGAACATTTTGTCACCAGCCGAGTCCAAAATTCAGCCGTTCCCCATCTCTAGCCCTGGAAGCAGATAAGAACCGGTTTTATGGTTCCTTTCAGCTGCCTACCGGGGTAGTGTAAAAACTACCAACAGAACTCATTTCTGGCACCTTCCCCGGTGGAGTTGTGCATGGGGTGTGTTTGGAACATTTTGTCACCAGCCGAGTCCAAAATTCAGCCGTTCCCCATCTCAGCCCAGAAAGCAGGTAGAACAAGTTTTGTGGTGCCTTTCAGCTGCCTACCGGGGTAGTGTAAAAACTACCAACAGAACTCGTTTCTGGCACCTTCCCCGGTGGAGTTGTGCATGGGGTGTGTTTGGAACATTTTGTCACCAGCCGAGTCCAAAATTCAGCCGTTCCCCATCTCAGCCCAGAAAGCAGGTAGAACAAGTTTTGTGGTGCCTTTCAGCTGCCTACCGGGGTAGTGTAAAAACTACCAACAGAACTCGTTTCTGGCACCTTTGCGGGTGGAGTTGTGCATGGGGTGTGTTTGGAACATTTTGTCACCAGCCGAGTCCAAAATTCAGCGATTCCCCATCTCAGCCCAGAAAGCAGGTAGAACAAGTTTTGTGGTGCCTTTCAGCTGCCTACCGGGGTAGTGTAAAAACTACCAACAGAACTCGTTTCTGGCACCTTCCCCGGTGGAGTTGTGCATGGGGTGTGTTTGGAACATTTTGTCACCAGCCGAGTCCAAAACTCAGCTGTTCCCCATCTCAGCCCAGAAAGCAGGTAGAAAAACTTTTGTGGTGCCTTTCAGCTGCCTACCGGGGTAGTGTAAAAACTACCAACAGAACTCGTTTCTGGCACCTTCCCCGGTGGAGTTGTGCATGGGGTGTGTTTGGAACATTTTGTCAGCAGCCGAGTCCAAAACTCAGCTGTTCCACATCTCAGCCCAGAAAGCAGGTAGAAAAACTTTTGTGGTGCCTTTCAGCTGCCTACCGGGGTACTGTAAAAACTACCAACAGAACTCGTTTTTGGCACCTTCCCCGGTGGAGTTGTGCATGGGGTGTGTTTGGAACATTTTGTCAGCAGCCGAGTCCAAAATTCAGCGATTCCCCATCTCAGCCCAGAAAGCAGGTAGAACAAGTTTTGTGGTGCCTTTCAGCTGCCTACCGGGGTAGTGTAAAAACTACCAACAGAACTCGTTTCTGGCACCTTCCCCGGTGGAGTTGTGCATGGGGTGTGTTTGGAACATTTTGTTACCAGCCGAGTCCAAAATTCAGCTGTTCCCCATCTCAGCCCAGAAAGCAGGTAGAACAAGTTTTGTGGTGCCTTTCAGCTGCCTACCGGGGTAGTGTAAAAACTACCAACAGAACTCGTTTCTGGCACCTTCCCCGGTGGAGTTGTGCATGGGGTGTGTTTGGAACATTTTGTCACCAGCCGCGTCCAAAATTCAGCCGTTCCCCATCTCAGCCTAGAAAGCTGGTAGAAAAACTTTTGTGGTGCCTTTCAGCTGCCTACCGGGGTAGTGTAAAAACTACCAACAGAACTCGTTTCTGGCACCTTCCCCGGTGGAGTTGTGCATGGGGTGTGTTTGGAACATTTTGTCACCAGCCGAGTCCAAAATTCAGCGATTCCCCATCTCAGCCCAGAAAGCAGGTAGAAAAACTTTTGTGGTGCCTTTCAGCTGCCTACCGGGGTAGTGTAAAAACTACCAACAGAACTCGTTTCTGGCACCTTCCTCGGTGGAGTTGTGCATGGGGTGTGTTTGGAACATTTTGTCACCAGCCGAGTCCAAAATTCAGCGATTCTCCATCTCAGCCCAGAAAGCAGGTAGAACAAGTTTTGTGGTGCCTTTCAGCTGCCTACCGGGGTAGCGTAAAAACTACCAACAGAACTCGTTTCTGGCACCTTCCTCGGTGGAGCTGTGCATGGGGTGTGTTTGGAACATTTTGTCACCAGCCGAGTCCAAAACTCAGCTGTTCCCCATCTCAGCCCAGAAAGCAGGTAGAACAAGTTTTGTGGTGCCTTTCAGCTGCCTACCGGGGTAGTGTAAAAACTACCAACAGAACTCGTTTCTGGCACCTTCCCCGGTGGAGTTGTGCATGGGGTGTGTTTGGAACATTTTGTCACCAGCCGAGTCCAAAATTCAGCGATTCTCCATCTCAGCCCAGAAAGCAGGTAGAACAAGTTTTGTGGTGCCTTTCAGCTGCCTACCGGGGTAGCGTAAAAACTACCAACAGAACTCGTTTCTGGCACCTTCCCCGGTGGAGCTGTGCATGGGGTGTGTTTGGAACATTTTGTTACCAGCCGAGTCCAAAATTCAGCCGTTCCCCATCTCAGCCCAGAAAGCAGGTAGAAAAACTTTTGTGGTACCTTTCAGCTGCCTACCGGGGTAGTGTAAAAACTACCAACAGAACTCGTTTCTGGCACCTTCCCCGGTGGAGTTGTGCATGGGGTGTGTTTGGAACATTTTGTCACCAGCCAAGTCCAAAATTCAGCCGTTCCCCATCTCAGCACAGAAAGCAGGTAGAACAAGTTTTGTGGTGCCTTTCAGCTGCCTACCGGGGTAGTGTAAAAACTACCAACAGAACTCGTTTCTGGCACCTTTGCGGGTGGAGTTGTGCATGGGGTGTGTTTGGAACATTTTGTCACCAGCCGAGTCCAAAATTCAGCTGTTCCCCATCTCTAGCCCAGGAAGGAGATAAGAACCGGTTTTATGGTGCCTTTCAGCTGCCTACCGGGGTAGTGTAAAAACTACCAACAGAACTCATTTCTGGCACCTTCCCCGGTGGAGTTGTGCATGGGGTGTGTTTGGAACATTTTGTCAGCAGCCGAGTCCAAAATTCAGCGATTCCCCATCTCAGCCCAGAAAGCAGGTAGAACAAGTTTTGTGGTGCCTTTCTCTTGCCTACCGGGGTAGTGTAAAAACTACCAACAGAACTCGTTTCTCGCACCTTCCCCGGTGGAGCTGTGCATGGGGTGTGTTTGGAACATTTTGTCACCAGCCGAGTCCAAAATTCAGCCGTTCCCCATCTCAGCCCAGAAAGCAGGTAGAACAAGTTTTGTGGTGCCTTTCAGCTGCCTACCGGGGTACTGTAAAAACTACCAACAGAACTCGTTTCTGGCACCTTCCTCGGTGGAGTTGTGCATGGGGTGTGTTTGGAACATTTTGTCACCAGCCGAGTCCAAAATTCAGCGATTCCCCATCTCAGCCCAGAAAGCAGGTAGAACAAGTTTTGTGGTGCCTTTCAGCTGCCTACCGGGGTACTGTAAAAACTACCAACAGAACTCGTTTCTGGCACCTTCCCCGGTGGAGCTGTGCATGGGGTGTGTTTGGAACATTTTGTTACCAGCCGAGTCCAAAATTCAGCCGTTCCCCATCTCAGCCCAGAAAGCAGGTAGAACAAGTTTTGTGGTGCCTTTCAGCTGCCTACCGGGGTAGTGTAAAAACTACCAACAGAACTTGTTTCTGGCACCTTTGCCGGTGGAGCTGTGCATGGGGTGTGTTTGGAACATTTTGTTACCAGCCGAGTCCAAAATTCAGCCGTTCCCCATCTCAGCCCAGAAAGCAGGTAGAACAAGTTTTGTGGTGCCTTTCAGCTGCCTACCGGGGTAGTGTAAAAACTACCAACAGAACTCGTTTCTGGCACCTTCCCCGGTGGAGTTGTGCATGGGGTGTGTTTGGAACATTTTGTCACCAGCCGAGTCCAAAATTCAGCCGTTCCCCATCTCAGCCCAGAAAGCAGGTAGAACAAGTTTTGTGGTGCCTTTCAGCTGCCTACCGGGGTAGTGTAAAAACTACCAACAGAACTCGTTTCTGGCACCTTCCCCGGTGGAGTTGTGCATGGGGTGTGTTTGGAACATTTTGTCAGCAGCCGAGTCCAAAACTCAGCTGTTCCCCATCTCAGCCCAGAAAGCAGGTAGAAAAACTTTTGTGGTGCCTTTCAGCTGCCTACCGGGGTAGTGTAAAAACTACCAACAGAACTCGTTTCTGGCACCTTTGCCGGTGGAGCTGTGCATGGGGTGTGTTTGGAACATTTTGTTACCAGCCGAGTCCAAAATTCAGCCGTTCCCCATCTCTAGCCCAGGAAGCAGATAGAACCGGTTTCGTGGTGCCTTTCAGCTGCCTACCGGGGTAGTGTAAAAACTACCAACAGAACTCGTTTCTGGCACCTTCCCCGGTGGAGCTGTGCATGGGGTGTGTTTGGAACATTTTGTTACCAGCCGAGTCCAAAATTCAGCCGTTCCCCATCTCTAGCCCAGGAAACAGATAGAACCGGTTTCGTGGTGCCTTTCAGCTGCCTACCGGGGTAGTGTAAAAACTACCAACAGAACTCATTTCTGGCACCTTTGCGGGTGGAGCTGTCCATGGGGTGTGTTTGGAACATTTTGTCACCAGCCGAGTCCAAAACTCAGCGATTCCCCATCTCAGCCCAGAAAGCAGGTAGAACAAGTTTTGTGGTGCCTTTCAGCTGCCTACCGGGGTAGTGTAAAAACTACCAACAGAACTCGTTTTTGGCACCTTCCCCGGTGGAGTTGTGCATGGGGTGTGTTTGGAATATTTTGTCAGTAGCCGAGTCCAAAATTCAGCGATTCCCCATTTCAGCCCAGAAAGCAGGTAGAACAAGTTTTGTGGTGCCTTTCAGCTGCCTACCGGGGTAGTGTAAAAACTACTAAAAGAACTCCTTTCTCACACCTTCCCCGGTGGAGTTGTGCATGGGGTGTGTTTGGAACGTTTTGTCACCAGCCGAGTCCAAAATTCAGCCGTTCCCCATCTCAGCCCAGAAAGCAGGTAGAACAAGTTTTGTGGTGCCTTTCAGCTGCCTACCGGGGTAGTGTAAAAACTACCAACAGAACTCGTTTCTGGCACCTTCCCCGGTGGAGTTGTGCATGGGGTGTGTTTGGAACATTTTGTCACCAGCCGAGTCCAAAATTCAGCGATTCCCCATCTCAGCCCAGAAAGCAGGTAGAACAAGTTTTGTGGTGCCTTTCAGCTGCCTACCGGGGTAGTGTAAAAACTACCAACAGAACTCGTTTCTGGCACCTTCCTCGGTGGAGTTGTGCATGGGGTGTGTTTGGAACATTTTGTTACCAGCCGAGTCCAAAACTCAGCTGTTCCCCATCTCAGCCCAGAAAGCAGGTAGAACAAGTTTTGTGGTGCCTTTCAGCTGCCTACCGGGGTAGTGTAAAAACTACCAACAGAACTCGTTTCTGGCACCTTCCCCGGTGGAGTTGTGCATGGGGTGTGTTTGGAACATTTTGTCACCAGCCGAGTCCAAAATTCAGCTGATCCCCATCTCTAGCCCAGGAAGCAGATAAGAACCGGTTTTGTGGTGCCTTTCAGCTGCCTACCGGGGTAGTGTAAAAACTACCAACAGAACTCGTTTCTGGCACCTTCCCCGGTGGAGTTGTGCATGGGGTGTGTTTGGAACATTTTGTCAGCAGCCGAGTCCAAAATTCAGCGATTCCCCATCTCAGCCCAGAAAGCAGGTAGAACAAGTTTTGTGGTGCCTTTCAGCTGCCTACCGGGGTACTGTAAAAACTACCAACAGAACTCGTTTCTGGCACCTTCCCCGGTGGAGTTGTGCATGGGGTGTGTTTGGAATATTTTGTCAGCAGCCGAGTCCAAAATTCAGCGATTCCCCATCTAAGCCCAGAAAGCAGGTAGAACAAGTTTTGTGGTGCCTTTCAGCTGCCTACCGGGGTAGTGTAAAAACTACTAAAAGAACTCCTTTCTCGCACCTTCCCCGGTGGAGTTGTGCATGGGGTGTGTTTGGAACGTTTTGTCAGCAGCCGAGTCCAAAATTCAGCCGTTCCCCATCTCAGCCCAGAAAGCAGGTAGAACAAGTTTTGTGGTGCCTTTCAGCTGCCTACCGGGGTAGTGTAAAAACTACCAACAGAACTCGTTTCTGGCACCTTCCCCGGTGGAGTTGTGCATGGGGTGTGTTTGGAACATTTTGTCACCAGCCGAGTCCAAAATTCAGCCGTTCCCCATCTCAGCCCAGAAAGCAGGTAGAACAAGTTTTGTGGTGCCTTTCAGCTGCCTACCGGGGTAGTGTAAAAACTACCAACAGAACTCGTTTCTGGCTCCTTTGCCGGTGGAGCTGTGCATGGGGTGTGTTTGGAACATTTTGTTACCAGCCGAGTCCAAAACTCAGCTGTTCCCCATCTCAGCCCAGAAAGCAGGTAGAAAAACTTTTGTGGTGCCTTTCAGCTGCCTACCGGGGTAGTGTAAAAACTACCAACAGAACTCGTTTCTGGCACCTTCCCCGGTGGAGCTGTGCATGGGGTGTGTTTGGAACATTTTGTTACCAGCCGAGTCCAAAATTCAGCCGTTCCCCATCTCAGCCCAGAAAGCAGGTAGAACAAGTTTTGTGGTGCCTTTCAGCTGCCTACCGGGGTAGTGTAAAAACTACCAACAGAACTCATTTCTGGCACCTTCCCCGGTGGAGTTGTGCATGGGGTGTGTTTGGAACATTTTGTTACCAGCCGAGTCCAAAACTCAGCTGTTCCCCATCTCAGCCCAGAAAGCAGGTAGAACAAGTTTTCTGGTGCCTTTCTCTTGCCTACCGGGGTAGTGTAAAAACTACCAACAGAACTCGTTTCTGGCACCTTCCTCGGTGGAGTTGTGCATGGGGTGTGTTTGGAACATTTTGTCACCAGCCGAGTCCAAAACTCAGCTGTTCCCCATCTCAGTCCAGAAAGCAGGTAGAAAAACTTTTGTGGTGCCTTTCAGCTGCCTACCGGGGTAGTGTAAAAACTACCAACAGAACTCGTTTCTGGCACCTTCCCCGGTGGAGTTGTGCATGGGGTGTGTTTGGAACATTTTGTCACCAGCCGAGTCCAAAATTCAGCCGTTCCCCATCTCAGCCCAGAAAGCAGGTAGAACAAGTTTTGTGGTGCCTTTCAGCTGCCTACCGGGGTACTGTAAAAACTACCAACAGAACTCGTTTTTGGCACCTTCCCCGGTGGAGTTGTGCATGGGGTGTGTTTGGAACATTTTGTTACCAGCCGAGTCCAAAACTCAGTTGTTCCCCATCTCAGCCCAGAAAGCAGGTAGAACAAGTTTTGTGGTGCCTTTCAGCTGCCTACCGGGGTAGTGTAAAAACTACCAACAGAACTCGTTTCTGGCACCTTTGCGGGTGGAGCTGTGCATGGGGTGTGTTTGGAACATTTTGTCAGCAGCCGAGTCCAAAATTCAGCCGTTCCCCATCTCAGCCCAGAAAGCAGGTAGAACAAGTTTTGTGGTGCCTTTCAGCTGCCTACCGGGGTAGTGTAAAAACTACCAACAGAACTCGTTTCTGGCACCTTCCCCGGTGGAGCTGTGCATGGGGTGTGTTTGGAACATTTTGTCACCAGCCGAGTCCAAAATTCAGCGATTCTCCATCTCAGCCCAGAAAGCAGGTAGAACAAGTTTTGTGGTGCCTTTCAGCTGCCTACCGGGGTAGCGTAAAAACTACCAACAGAACTCGTTTCTGGCACCTTCCTCGGTGGAGTTGTGCATGGGGTGTGTTTGGAACATTTTGTTACCAGCCGAGTCCAAAACTCAGCCGTTCCCCATCTCAGCCCAGAAAGCAGGTAGAAAAACTTTTGTGGTGCCTTTCAGCTGCCTACCGGGGTAGTGTAAAAACTACCAACAGAACTCGTTTCTGGCACCTTTGCCGGTGGAGCTGTGCATGGGGTGTGTTTGGAACATTTTGTTACCAGCCGAGTCCAAAATTCAGCGATTCCCCATCTCAGCCCAGAAAGCAGGTAGAACAAGTTTTGTGGTGCCTTTCAGCTGCCTACCGGGGTAGTGTAAAAACTACTAAAAGAACTCCTTTCTCGCACCTTCCCCGGTGGAGTTGTGCATGGGGTGTGTTTGGAACGTTTTGTCACCAGCCGAGTCCAAAATTCAGCCGTTCCCCATCTCAGCCCAGAAAGCAGGTAGAACAAGTTTTGTGGTGCCTTTCTCTTGCCTACCGGGGTAGTGTAAAAACTACCAACAGAACTCGTTTCTGGCACCTTCCCCGGTGGAGTTGTGCATGGGGTGTGTTTGGAACATTTTGTCACCAGCCGAGTCCAAAATTCAGCGATTCCCCATCTCAGCCCAGAAAGCAGGTAGAACAAGTTTTGTGGTGCCTTTCAGCTGCCTACCGGGGTAGTGTAAAAACTACCAACAGAACTCGTTTCTGGCACCTTCCCCGGTGGAGTTGTGCATGGGGTGTGTTTGGAACGTTTTGTCACTAGCCGAGTCCAAAATTCAGCTGTTCCCCATCTCAGCCCAGAAAGCAGGTAGAACAAGTTTTGTGGTGCCTTTCAGCTGCCTACCGGGGTAGTGTAAAAACTACCAACAGAACTCGTTTCTGGCACCTTCCTCGGTGGAGTTGTGCATGGGGTGTGTTTGGAACATTTTGTTACCAGCCGCGTCCAAATTCAGCCGTTCCCCATCTCAGCCTAGAAAGCAGGTAGAACAAGTTTTGTGGTGCCTTTCAGCTGCCTACCGGGGTACTGTAAAAACTACCAACAGAACTCGTTTCTGGCACCTATCCCGGTGGAGTTGTGCATGGGGTGTGTTTGGAACATTTTGTCAGCAACCGAGTCCAAAACTCAGCTGTTCCCCATCTCAGCCCAGGAAGCAGATAAGAACCGGTTTTATGGTGCCTTTCAGCTGCCTACCGGGGTAGTGTAAAAACTACCAACAGAACTCGTTTTTGGCACCTTCCCCGGTGGAGTTGTGCATGGGGTGTGTTTGGAACATTTTGTCACCAGCCGAGTCCAAAATTCAGCGATTCCCCATCTCAGCCCAGAAAGCAGGTAGAACAAGTTTTGTGGTGCCTTTCAGCTGCCTACCGGGGTACTGTAAAAACTACCAACAGAACTCGTTTCTGGCTCCTTTGCCGGTGGAGCTGTGCATGGGGTGTGTTTGGAACATTTTGTTACCAGCCAAGTCCAAAATTCAGCCGTTCCCCATCTCAGCCCAGAAAGCAGGTAGAACAAGTTTTGTGGTGCCTTTCAGCTGCCTACCGGGGTAGTGTAAAAACTACCAACAGAACTCGTTTCTGGCACCTTCCCCGGTGGAGCTGTGCATGGGGTGTGTTTGGAACATTTTGTTACCAGCCGAGTCCAAAATTCAGCCGTTCCCCATCTCAGCCCAGAAAGCAGGTAGAACAAGTTTTGTGGTGCCTTTCAGCTGCCTACCTGGCTAGTGTAAAAACTACCAACAGAACTCGTTTCTGGCACCTTCCCCGGTGGAGTTGTGCATGGGGTGTGTTTGGAACATTTTGTCACCAGCCGAGTCCAAAATACAGCCGTTCCCCATCTCAGCCCAGAAAGCAGGTAGAACAAGTTTTGTGGTGCCTTTCAGCTGACTACCGGGGTAGTGTAAAAACTACCAACAGAACTCGTTTCTGGCACCTTCCCCGGTGGAGTTGTGCATGGGGTGTGTTTGGAACATTTTGTCACCAGCCGAGTCCAAAATTCAGCCGTTCCCCATCTCAGCCCAGAAAGCAGGTAGAAAAACTTTTGTGGTGCCTTTCAGCTGCCTACTGGGGTAGTGTAAAAACTACCAACAGAACTCGTTTCTGGCACCTTCCCCGGTGGAGCTGTGCATGGGGTGTGTTTGGAACATTTTGTCACCAGCCGAGTCCAAAATTCAGCGATTCCCCATCTCAGCCCAGAAAGCAGGTAGAACAAGTTTTGTGGTGCCTTTCAGCTGCCAACCGGGGTAGTGTAAAAACTACCAACAGAACTCGTTTCTGGCACCTTCCCCGGTGGAGTTGTGCATGGGGTGTGTTTGGAACATTCTGTCACCAGCCGAGTCCAAAATTCAGCTGTTCCCCATCTCTAGCCCAGGAAGCAGATAGAACCGGTTTTGTGGTGCCTTTCTCTTGCCTACCGGGGTAGTGTAAAAACTACCAACAGAACTCGTTTCTGGCACCTTCCCCGGTGGAGTTGTGCATGGGGTGTGTTTGGAACATTTTGTCAGCAGCCGAGTCCAAAACTCAGCCGTTCCCCATCTCAGCCCAGAAAGCAGGTAGAAAAACTTTTGTGGTGCCTTTCTCTTGCCTACCGGGGTAGTGTAAAAACTACCAACAGAACTCATTTCTGGCACCTTCACCGGTGGAGTTGTGCATGGGGTGTGTTTGGAACATTTTGTCACCAGCCGAGTCCAAAATTCAGCTGTTCCCCATCTCAGCCCAGAAAGCAGGTAGAACAAGTTTTGTGGTGCCTTTCCGCTGCCTACCGGTGTAATGTAAAAACTACCAACAGAACTCGTTTCTGGCACCTTCCCCGGTGGAGTTGTGCATGGGGTGTGTTTGGAACATTCTGTCACCAGCCGAGTCCAAAATTCAGCCGTTCCCCATCTCTAGCCCAGGAAGCAGATAGAACCGGTTTTGTGGTGCCTTTCAGCTGCCTACCGGGGTAGTGTAAAAACTACCAACAGAACTCGTTTCTGGCACCTTCCCCGGTGGAGTTGTAGATGGGGTGTGTTTGGAACATTTTGTTACCAGCCGAGTCCAAAATTCAGCCGTTCCCCATCTCAGCCCAGAAAGCAGGTAGAACAAGTTTTGTGGTGCCTTTCAGCTGCCTACCGGGGTAGTGTAAAAACTACCAACAGAACTCGTTTTTGGCACCTTCCGCGGTGGAGTTGTGCATGGGGTGTGTTTGGAACATTTTGTTACCAGCCGAGTCCAAAATTCAGCCGTTCCCCATCTCAGCCCAGAAAGCAGGTAGAACAAGTTTTGTGGTGCCTTTCAGCTGCCTACCGGGGTAGTGTAAAAACTACCAACAGAACTCATTTCTGGAACCTTCCCCGGTGGAGTTGTGCATGGGGTGTGTTTGGAACATTTTGTCAGCAGCCGAGTCCAAAATACAGCCGTTCCCAATCTCAGCCCAGAAAGCAGGTAGAACAAGTTTTGTGGTGCCTTTCAGCTGCCTACCGGGGTAGTGTAAAAACTACCAACAGAACTCGTTTCTGGCACCTTTGCCGGTGGAGCTGTGCATGGGGTGTGTTTGGAACATTTTGTTACCAGCCGAGTCCAAAATTCAGCCGTTCCCCATCTCTAGCCCAGGAAGCAGATAGAACCGGTTTCGTGGTGCCTTTCAGCTGCCTACCGGGGTAGCGTAAAAACTACCAACAGAACTCGTTTCTGGCACCTTTGCGGGTGGAGCTGTGCATGGGGTGTGTTTGGAACATTTTGTCACCAGCCGAGTCCAAAATTCAGCCGTTCCCCATCTCAGCCCAGAAAGCAGGTAGAACAAGTTTTGTGGTGCCTTTCAGCTGCCTACCGGGGTAGTGTAAAAACTACCAACAGAACTCGTTTTTGGCACCTTCCGCGGTGGAGTTGTGCATGGGGTGTGTTTGGAACATTTTGTTACCAGCCGAGTCCAAAATTCAGCCGTTCCCCATCTCAGCCCAGAAAGCAGGTAGAACAAGTTTTGTGGTGCCTTTCAGCTGCCTACCGGGGTAGTGTAAAAACTACCAACAGAACTCGTTTCTGGCACCTTCCCCGGTGGAGTTGTGCATGGGGTGTGTTTGGAACATTTTGTCACCAGCCGAGTCCAAAATACAGCCATTCCCCATCTCAGCCCAGAAAGCAGGTAGAACAAGTTTTGTGGTGCCTTTCAGCTGCCTACCGGGGTAGTGTAAAAACTACCAACAGAACTCGTTTCTGGCACCTTCCTCGGTGGAGTTGTGCATGGGGTGTGTTTGGAACATTTTGTTACCAGCCGAGTCCAAAATTCAGCCGTTCCCCATCTCTAGCCCAGGAAGCAGATAAGAACAGCTTTTATGGTGCCTTTCAGCTGCCTACCGGGGTAGTGTAAAAACTACCAACAGAACTCGTTTTTGGCACCTTCCCCGGTGGAGTTGTGCATGGGGTGTGTTTGGAACATTTTGTCACCAGCCGAGTCCAAAACTCAGCTGTTCCCCATCTCAGCCCAGAAAGCAGGTAGAACAAGTTTTGTGGTGCCTTTCAGCTGCCTACCGGGGTACTGTAAAAACTACCAACAGAACTCGTTTCTGGCACCTTTGCGGGTGGAGCTGTGCATGGGGTGTGTTTGGAACATTTTGTCACCAGCCGAGTCCAAAACTCAGCCGTTCCCCATCTCAGCCCAGAAAGCAGGTAGAACAAGTTTTGTGGTGCCTTTCAGCTGCCTACCGGGGTAGTGTAAAAACTACCAACAGAACTCGTTTTTGGCACCTTCCGCGGTGGAGTTGTGCATGGGGTGTGTTTGGAACATTTTGTTACCAGCCGAGTCCAAAATTCAGCCGTTCCCCATCTCAGCCCAGAAAGCAGGTAGAACAAGTTTTTTGGTGCCTTTCAGCTGCCTACCGGGGTAGTGTAAAAACTACCAACAGAACTCGTTTCTGGCACCTTCCCCGGTGGAGTTGTGCATGGGGTGTGTTTGGAACATTTTGTCAGCAGCCGAGTCCAAAATACAGCCGTTCCCCATCTCAGCCCAGAAAGCAGGTAGAACAAGTTTTGTGGTGCCTTTCAGCTGCCTACCGGGGTAGTGTAAAAACTACCAACAGAACTCGTTTCTGGCACCTTTGCCGGTGGAGCTGTGCATGGGGTGTGTTTGGAACATTTTGTTACCAGCCGAGTCCAAAATTCAGCCGTTCCCCATCTCTAGCCCAGGAAGCAGATAGAACCGGTTTCGTGGTGCCTTTCAGCTGCCTACTGGGGTACTGTAAAAACTACCAACAGAACTCGTTTCTGGCACCTTTGCCGGTGGAGCTGTGCATGGGGTGTGTTTGGAACATTTTGTCAGCAGCCGAGTCCAAAATTCAGCCGTTCCCCATCTCAGCCCAGAAAGCAGGTAGAACAAGTTTTGTGGTGCCTTTCAGCTGCCTACCGGGGTAGTGTAAAAACTACCAACAGAACTCGTTTTTGGCACCTTCCGCGGTGGAGTTGTGCATGGGGTGTGTTTGGAACATTTTGTTACCAGCCGAGTCCAAAATTCAGCCGTTCCCCATCTCAGCCCAGAAAGCAGGTAGAACAAGTTTTGTGGTGCCTTTCAGCTGCCTACCGGGGTAGTGTAAAAACTACCAACAGAACTCGTTTCTGGCACCTTCCCCGGTGGAGTTGTGCATGGGGTGTGTTTGGAACATTTTGTCACCAGCCGAGTCCAAAATACAGCCGTTCCCCATCTCAGCCCAGAAAGCAGGTAGAACAAGTTTTGTGGTGCCTTTCAGCTGCCTACCGGGGTAGTGTAAAAACTACCAACAGAACTCGTTTCTGGCACCTTCCTCGGTGGAGTTGTGCATGGGGTGTGTTTGGAACATTTTGTTACCAGCCGAGTCCAAAATTCAGCCGTTCCCCATCTCTAGCCCAGGAAGCAGATAAGAACAGCTTTTATGGTGCCTTTCAGCTGCCTACCGGGGTAGTGTAAAATCTACCAACAGAACTCGTTTTTGGCACCTTCCCCGGTGGAGTTGTGCATGGGGTGTGTTTGGAACATTTTGTCACCAGCCGAGTCCAAAACTCAGCTGTTCCCCATCTCAGCCCAGAAAGCAGGTAGAAAAACTTTTGTGGTGCCTTTCAGCTGCCTACCGGGGTAGTGTAAAAACTACCAACAGAACTCGTTTCTGGCACCTTTGCGGGTGGAGCTGTGCATGGGGTGTGTTTGGAACATTTTGTCACCAGCCGAGTCCAAAATTCAGCCGTTCCCCATCTCAGCCCAGAAAGCAGGTAGAACAAGTTTTGTGGTGCCTTTCAGCTGCCTACCGGGGTAGTGTAAAAACTACCAACAGAACTCGTTTCTGGCACCTTCCCCGGTGGAGCTGTGCATGGGGTGTGTTTGGAACATTTTGTTACCAGCCGAGTCCAAAACTCAGCTGTTCCCCATCTCAGCCCAGAAAGCAGGTAGAACAAGTTTTGTGGTGCCTTTCAGCTGCCTACCGGGGTAGTGTAAAAACTACCAACAGAACTCGTTTCTGGCACCTTCCCCGGTGGAGTTGTGCATGGGGTGTGTTTGGAACATTTTGTCACCAGCCGAGTCCAAAATTCAGCCGTTCCCCATCTCTAGCCCAGAAAGCAGATAAGAACCGGTTTTATGGTTCCTTTCAGCTGCCTACCGGGGTAGTGTAAAAACTACCAACAGAACTCGTTTCTGGCACCTTCCCCGGTGGAGTTGTGCATGGGGTGTGTTTGGAACATTTTGTCACCAGCCGAGTCCAAAATTCAGCGATTCCCCATCTCAGCCCAGAAAGCAGGTAGAACAAGTTTTGTGGTGCCTTTCAGCTGCCTACCGGGGTAGTGTAAAAACTACCAACAGAACTCGTTTCTGGCACCTTTGCGGGTGGAGTTGTGCATGGGGTGTGTTTGGAACATTTTGTCAGCAGCCGAGTCCAAAATTCAGCCGTTCCCCATCTCAGCCCAGAAAGCAGGTAGAACAAGTTTTGTGGTGCCTTTCAGCTGCCTACCGGGGTAGTGTAAAAACTACCAACAGAACTCGTTTTTGGCACCTTCCGCGGTGGAGTTGTGCATGGGGTGTGTTTGGAACATTTTGTTACCAGCCGAGTCCAAAATTCAGCCGTTCCCCATCTCAGCCCAGAAAGCAGGTAGAACAAGTTTTGTGGTGCCTTTCAGCTGCCTACCGGGGTAGTGTAAAAACTACCAACAGAACTCGTTTCTGGCACCTTCCCCGGTGGAGTTGTGCATGGGGTGTGTTTGGAACATTTTGTCACCAGCCGAGTCCAAAATACAGCCGTTCCCCATCTCAGCCCAGAAAGCAGGTAGAACAAGTTTTGTGGTGCCTTTCAGCTGACTACCGGGGTAGTGTAAAAACTACCAACAGAACTCGTTTCTGGCACCTTCCCCGGTGGAGTTGTGCATGGGGTGTGTTTGGAACATTTTGTCACCAGCCGAGTCCAAAATTCAGCCGTTCCCCATCTCAGCCCAGAAAGCAGGTAGAACAAGTTTTGTGGTGCCTTTCAGCTGCCTACCGGGGTAGTGTAAAAACTACCAACAGAACTCGTTTCTGGCACCTTTGCGGGTGGAGCTGTGCATGGGGTGTGTTTGGAACATTTTGTCACCAGCCGAGTCCAAAATTCAGCCGTTCCCCATCTCAGCCCAGAAAGCAGGTAGAACAAGTTTTGTGGTGCCTTTCAGCTGCCTACCGGGGTAGTGTAAAAACTACCAACAGAACTCGTTTCTGGCACCTTCCCCGGTGGAGCTGTGCATGGGGTGTGTTTGGAACATTTTGTTACCAGCCGAGTCCAAAACTCAGCTGTTCCCCATCTCAGCCCAGAAAGCAGGTAGAACAAGTTTTGTGGTGCCTTTCAGCTGCCTACCGGGGTAGTGTAAAAACTACCAACAGAACTCGTTTCTGGCACCTTCCCCGGTGGAGTTGTGCATGGGGTGTGTTTGGAACATTTTGTCACCAGCCGAGTCCAAAATTCAGCCGTTCCCCATCTCTAGCCCAGAAAGCAGATAAGAACCGGTTTTATGGTTCCTTTCAGCTGCCTACCGGGGTAGTGTAAAAACTACCAACAGAACTCGTTTCTGGCACCTTCCCCGGTGGAGTTGTGCATGGGGTGTGTTTGGAACATTTTGTCACCAGCCGAGTCCAAAATTCAGCGATTCCCCATCTCAGCCCAGAAAGCAGGTAGAACAAGTTTTGTGGTGCCTTTCAGCTGCCTACCGGGGTAGTGTAAAAACTACCAACAGAACTCGTTTCTGGCACCTTTGCGGGTGGAGTTGTGCATGGGGTGTGTTTGGAACATTTTGTCAGCAGCCGAGTCCAAAATTCAGCCGTTCCCCATCTCAGCCCAGAAAGCAGGTAGAACAAGTTTTGTGGTGCCTTTCAGCTGCCTACCGGGGTAGTGTAAAAACTACCAACAGAACTCGTTTTTGGCACCTTCCGCGGTGGAGTTGTGCATGGGGTGTGTTTGGAACATTTTGTTACCAGCCGAGTCCAAAATTCAGCCGTTCCCCATCTCAGCCCAGAAAGCAGGTAGAACAAGTTTTGTGGTGCCTTTCAGCTGCCTACCGGGGTAGTGTAAAAACTACCAACAGAACTCGTTTCTGGCACCTTCCCCGGTGGAGTTGTGCATGGGGTGTGTTTGGAACATTTTGTCACCAGCCGAGTCCAAAATACAGCCGTTCCCCATCTCAGCCCAGAAAGCAGGTAGAACAAGTTTTGTGGTGCCTTTCAGCTGACTACCGGGGTAGTGTAAAAACTACCAACAGAACTCGTTTCTGGCACCTTCCCCGGTGGAGTTGTGCATGGGGTGTGTTTGGAACATTTTGTCACCAGCCGAGTCCAAAATTCAGCCGTTCCCCATCTCAGCCCAGAAAGCAGGTAGAAAAACTTTTGTGGTGCCTTTCAGCTGCCTACTGGGGTAGTGTAAAAACTACCAACAGAACTCGTTTCTGGCACCTTTGCGGGTGGAGCTGTGCATGGGGTGTGTTTGGAACATTTTGTCACCAGCCGAGTCCAAAATTCAGCGATTCCCCATCTCAGCCCAGAAAGCAGGTAGAACAAGTTTTGTGGTGCCTTTCAGCTGCCAACCGGGGTAGTGTAAAAACTACCAACAGAACTCGTTTCTGGCACCTTCCCCGGTGGAGTTGTGCATGGGGTGTGTTTGGAACATTCTGTCACCAGCCGAGTCCAAAATTCAGCTGTTCCCCATCTCTAGCCCAGGAAGCAGATAGAACCGGTTTTGTGGTGCCTTTCTCTTGCCTACCGGGGTAGTGTAAAAACTACCAACAGAACTCGTTTCTGGCACCTTCCCCGGTGGAGTTGTGCATGGGGTGTGTTTGGAACATTTTGTCAGCAGCCGAGTCCAAAACTCAGCCGTTCCCCATCTCAGCCCAGAAAGCAGGTAGAAAAACTTTTGTGGTGCCTTTCTCTTGCCTACCGGGGTAGTGTAAAAACTACCAACAGAACTCATTTCTGGCACCTTCACCGGTGGAGTTGTGCATGGGGTGTGTTTGGAACATTCTGTCACCAGCCGAGTCCAAAATTCAGCCGTTCCCCATCTCTAGCCCAGGAAGCAGATAGAACCGGTTTTGTGGTGCCTTTCAGCTGCCTACCGGGGTAGTGTAAAAACTACCAACAGAACTCGTTTCTGGCACCTTCCCCGGTGGAGTTGTAGATGGGGTGTGTTTGGAACATTTTGTTACCAGCCGAGTCCAAAATTCAGCCGTTCCCCATCTCAGCCCAGAAAGCAGGTAGAACAAGTTTTGTGGTGCCTTTCAGCTGCCTACCGGGGTAGTGTAAAAACTACCAACAGAACTCGTTTTTGGCACCTTCCGCGGTGGAGTTGTGCATGGGGTGTGTTTGGAACATTTTGTTACCAGCCGACTCCAAAATTCAGCCGTTCCCCATCTCAGCCCAGAAAGCAGGTAGAACAAGTTTTGTGGTGCCTTTCAGCTGCCTACCGGGGTAGTGTAAAAACTACCAACAGAACTCGTTTCTGGCACCTTCCCCGGTGGAGTTGTGCATGGGGTGTGTTTGGAACATTTTGTCAGCAGCCGAGTCCAAAATACAGCCGTTCCCCATCTCAGCCCAGAAAGCAGGTAGAACAAGTTTTGTGGTGCCTTTCAGCTGCCTACCGGGGTAGTGTAAAAACTACCAACAGAACTCGTTTCTGGCACCTTTGCCGGTGGAGCTGTGCATGGGGTGTGTTTGGAACATTTTGTTACCAGCCGAGTCCAAAATTCAGCCGTTCCCCATCTCTAGCCCAGGAAGCAGATAGAACCGGTTTCGTGGTGCCTTTCAGCTGCCTACTGGGGTACTGTAAAAACTACCAACAGAACTCGTTTCTGGCACCTTTGCCGGTGGAGCTGTGCATGGGGTGTGTTTGGAACATTTTGTCACCAGCCGAGTCCAAAATTCAGCCGTTCCCCATCTCAGCCCAGAAAGCAGGTAGAACAAGTTTTGTGGTGCCTTTCAGCTGCCTACCGGGGTAGTGTAAAAACTACCAACAGAACTCGTTTTTGGCACCTTCCGCGGTGGAGTTGTGCATGGGGTGTGTTTGGAACATTTTGTTACCAGCCGAGTCCAAAATTCAGCCGTTCCCCATCTCAGCCCAGAAAGCAGGTAGAACAAGTTTTGTGGTGCCTTTCAGCTGCCTACCGGGGTAGTGTAAAAACTACCAACAGAACTCGTTTCTGGCACCTTCCCCGGTGGAGTTGTGCATGGGGTGTGTTTGGAACATTTTGTCACCAGCCGAGTCCAAAATACAGCCGTTCCCCATCTCAGCCCAGAAAGCAGGTAGAACAAGTTTTGTGGTGCCTTTCAGCTGCCTACCGGGGTAGTGTAAAAACTACCAACAGAACTCGTTTCTGGCACCTTCCTCGGTGGAGTTGTGCATGGGGTGTGTTTGGAACATTTTGTTACCAGCCGAGTCCAAAATTCAGCCGTTCCCCATCTCTAGCCCAGGAAGCAGATAAGAACAGCTTTTATGGTGCCTTTCAGCTGCCTACCGGGGTAGTGTAAAAACTACCAACAGAACTCGTTTTTGGCACCTTCCCCGGTGGAGTTGTGCATGGGGTGTGTTTGGAACATTTTGTCACCAGCCGAGTCCAAAACTCAGCTGTTCCCCATCTCAGCCCAGAAAGCAGGTAGAACAAGTTTTGTGGTGCCTTTCAGCTGCCTACCGGGGTAGTGTAAAAAACTACCAACAGAACTCGTTTCTGGCACCTTTGCGGGTGGAGCTGTGCATGGGGTGTGTTTGGAACATTTTGTCACCAGCCGAGTCCAAAATTCAGCGATTCCCCATCTCAGCCCAGAAAGCAGGTAGAACAAGTTTTGTGGTGCCTTTCAGCTGCCTACCGGGGTAGTGTAAAAACTACCAACAGAACTCGTTTTTGGCACCTTCCCCGGTGGAGTTGTGCATGGGGTGTGTTTGGAACATTTTGTCACCAGCCGAGTCCAAAATTCAGCCGTTCCCCATCTCAGCCCAGAAAGCAGGTAGAACAAGTTTTGTGGTGCCTTTCCGCTGCCTACCGGTGTAATGTAAAAACTACCAACAGAACTCGTTTCTGGCACCTTCCCCGGTGGAGTTGTGCATGGGGTGTGTTTGGAACATTCTGTCACCAGCCGAGTCCAAAATTCAGCCGTTCCCCATCTCTAGCCCAGGAAGCAGATAGAACCGGTTTTGTGGTGCCTTTCAGCTGCCTACCGGGGTAGTGTAAAAACTACCAACAGAACTCGTTTCTGGCACCTTCCCCGGTGGAGTTGTAGATGGGGTGTGTTTGGAACATTTTGTCACCAGCCGAGTCCAAAACTCAGCCGTTCCCCATCTCAGCCCAGAAAGCAGGTAGAACAAGTTTTGTGGTGCCTTTCAGCTGCCTACCGGGGTAGTGTAAAAACTACCAACAGAACTCGTTTTTGGCACCTTCCGCGGTGGAGTTGTGCATGGGGTGTGTTTGGAACATTTTGTTACCAGCCGAGTCCAAAATTCAGCCGTTCCCCATCTCAGCCCAGAAAGCAGGTAGAACAAGTTTTTTGGTGCCTTTCAGCTGCCTACCGGGGTAGTGTAAAAACTACCAACAGAACTCGTTTCTGGCACCTTCCCCGGTGGAGTTGTGCATGGGGTGTGTTTGGAACATTTTGTCAGCAGCCGAGTCCAAAATACAGCCGTTCCCCATCTCAGCCCAGAAAGCAGGTAGAACAAGTTTTGTGGTGCCTTTCAGCTGCCTACCGGGGTAGTGTAAAAACTACCAACAGAACTCGTTTCTGGCACCTTTGCCGGTGGAGCTGTGCATGGGGTGTGTTTGGAACATTTTGTTACCAGCCGAGTCCAAAATTCAGCCGTTCCCCATCTCTAGCCCAGGAAGCAGATAGAACCGGTTTCGTGGTGCCTTTCAGCTGCCTACTGGGGTACTGTAAAAACTACCAACAGAACTCGTTTCTGGGACCTTTGCCGGTGGAGCTGTGCATGGGGTGTGTTTGGAACATTTTGTCAGCAGCCGAGTCCAAAATTCAGCCGTTCCCCATCTCAGCCCAGAAAGCAGGTAGAACAAGTTTTGTGGTGCCTTTCAGCTGCCTACCGGGGTAGTGTAAAAACTACCAACAGAACTCGTTTTTGGCACCTTCCGCGGTGGAGTTGTGCATGGGGTGTGTTTGGAACATTTTGTTACCAGCCGAGTCCAAAATTCAGCCGTTCCCCATCTCAGCCCAGAAAGCAGGTAGAACAAGTTTTGTGGTGCCTTTCAGCTGCCTACCGGGGTAGTGTAAAAACTACCAACAGAACTCGTTTCTGGCACCTTCCCCGGTGGAGTTGTGCATGGGGTGTGTTTGGAACATTTTGTCACCAGCCGAGTCCAAAATACAGCCGTTCCCCATCTCAGCCCAGAAAGCAGGTAGAACAAGTTTTGTGGTGCCTTTCAGCTGCCTACCGGGGTAGTGTAAAAACTACCAACAGAACTCGTTTCTGGCACCTTCCTCGGTGGAGTTGTGCATGGGGTGTGTTTGGAACATTTTGTTACCAGCCGAGTCCAAAATTCAGCCGTTCCCCATCTCTAGCCCAGGAAGCAGATAAGAACAGCTTTTATGGTGCCTTTCAGCTGCCTACCGGGGTAGTGTAAAATCTACCAACAGAACTCGTTTTTGGCACCTTCCCCGGTGGAGTTGTGCATGGGGTGTGTTTGGAACATTTTGTCACCAGCCGAGTCCAAAACTCAGCTGTTCCCCATCTCAGCCCAGAAAGCAGGTAGAAAAACTTTTGTGGTGCCTTTCAGCTGCCTACCGGGGGTAGTGTAAAAACTACCAACAGAACTCGTTTCTGGCACCTTTGCGGGTGGAGCTGTGCATGGGGTGTGTTTGGAACATTTTGTCACCAGCCGAGTCCAAAATTCAGCCGTTCCCCATCTCAGCCCAGAAAGCAGGTAGAACAAGTTTTGTGGTGCCTTTCAGCTGCCTACCGGGGTAGTGTAAAAAACTACCAACAGAACTCGTTTTTGGCACCTTCCCCGGTGGAGTTGTGCATGGGGTGTGTTTGGAACATTTTGTCACCAGCCGAGTCCAAAATTCAGCCGTTCCCCATCTCAGCCCAGAAAGCAGGTAGAAGAAGTTTTGTGGTGCCTTTCAGCTGCCTACCGGGGTAGTGTAAAAACTACTAAAAGAACTCCTTTCTCGCACCTTCCCCGGTGGAGTTGTGCATGGGGTGTGTTTGGAACGTTTTTGTCACCAGCCGAGTCCAAAATTCAGCCGTTCCCCATCTCAGCCCAGAAAGCAGGTAGAACAAGTTTTGTGGTGCCTTTCAGCTGCCTACCGGGGGTAGTGTAAAAACTACCAACAGAACTCGTTTTCTGGCACCTTCCCCGGTGGAGTTGTGCATGGGGTGTGTTTGGAACATTTTGTCACCAGCCGAGTCCAAAATTCAGCGATTCCCCATCTCAGCCCAGAAAGCAGGTACAACAAGTTTTGTGGTGCCTTTCAGCTGCCTACCGGGGTAGTGTAAACACTACCAACAGAACTCGTTTCTGGCACCTTTGCGGGTGGAGCTGTGCGTGGGGTGTGTTTGGAACATTTTGTCAGCAGCCGAGTCCAAAATTCAGCCGTTCCCCATCTCAGCCCAGAAAGCAGGTAGAACAAGTTTTGTGGTGCCTTTCAGCTGCCTACCGGGGTACTGTAAAAACTACCAACAGAACTCGTTTCTGGCACCTTCCCCCGGTGGAGTTGTGCATGGGGTGTGTTTGGAATATTTTGTTACCAGCCGAGTCCAAAATTCAGCTGTTCCCCATCTCTAGCCCAGGAAGCAGATAAGAACCGGTTTTATGGTGCCTTTCAGCTGCCTACCGGGGTAGTGTAAAAACTACCAACAGAACTCGTTTCTGGCACCTTCCCCGGTGGAGCTGTGCATGGGGTGTGTTTGGAACATTTTGTTACCAGCCGAGTCCAAAACTCAGCTGTTCCCCATCTCAGCCCAGAAAGCAGGTAGAACAAGTTTTGTGGTGCCTTTCAGCTGCCTACCGGGGTAGTGTAAAAACTACCAACAGAACTCGTTTCTGGCACCTTCCCCGGTGGAGTTGTGCATGGGGTGTGTTTGGAACATTTTGTCACCAGCCGAGTCCAAAATTCAGCCGTTCCCCATCTCTAGCCCAGAAAGCAGATAAGAACCGGTTTTATGGTTCCTTTCAGCTGCCTACCGGGGGTAGTGTAAAAACTACCAACAGAACTCGTTTCTGGCACCTTCCCCGGTGGAGCTGTGCATGGGGTGTGTTTGGAACATTTTGTTACCAGCCGAGTCCAAAACTCAGCTGTTCCCCATCTCAGCCCAGAAAGCAGGTAGAACAAGTTTTGTGGTGCCTTTCAGCTGCCTACCGGGGGGTAGTGTAAAAACTACCAACAGAACTCGTTTCTGGCACCTTCCCCGGTGGAGTTGTGCATGGGGTGTGTTTGGAACATTTTGTCACCAGCCGAGTCCAAAATTCAGCCGTTCCCCATCTCTAGCCCAGAAAGCAGATAAGAACCGGTTTTATGGTTCCTTTCAGCTGCCTACCGGGGTAGTGTAAAAACTACCAACAGAACTCGTTTCTGGCACCTTCCCCGGTGGAGTTGTGCATGGGGTGTGTTTGGAACATTTTGTCAGCAGCCGAGTCCAAAATTCAGCGATTCCCCATCTCAGCCCAGAAAGCAGGTAGAACAAGTTTTGTGGTGCCTTTCAGCTGCCTACCGGGGTAGTGTAAAAACTACCAACAGAACTCGTTTCTGGCACCTTTGCGGGTGGAGTTGTGCATGGGGTGTGTTTGGAACATTTTGTCAGCAGCCGAGTCCAAAATTCAGCCGTTCCCCATCTCAGCCCAGAAAGCAGGTAGAACAAGTTTTGTGGTGCCTTTCAGCTGCCTACCGGGGTAGTGTAAAAACTACCAACAGAACTCGTTTCTGGCACCTTTGCCGGTGGAGCTGTGCATGGGGTGTGTTTGGAACATTTTGTCAGCAGCCGAGTCCAAAATTCAGCGATTCCCCATCTAAGCCCAGAAAGCAGGTAGAACAAGTTTTTTGGTGCCTTTCAGCTGCCTACCGGGGTAGTGTAAAAACTACTAAAAGAACTCCTTTCTCGCACCTTCCCCGGTGGAGTTGTGCATGGGGTGTGTTTGGAACATTTTGTCACCAGCCGAGTCCAAAATTCAGCCGTTCCCCATCTCAGCCCAGAAAGCAGGTAGAACAAGTTTTGTGGTGCCTTTCAGCTGCCTACCGGGGTAGTGTAAAAACTACCAACAGAACTCGTTTTTGGCACCTTCCGCGGTGGAGTTGTGCATGGGGTGTGTTTGGAACATTTTGTTACCAGCCGAGTCCAAAATTCAGCCGTTCCCCATCTCAGCCCAGAAAGCAGGTAGAAAAACTTTTGTGGTGCCTTTCAGCTGCCTACCGGGGTAGTGTAAAAACTACCAACAGAACTCGTTTCTGGCACCTTTGCGGGTGGAGTTGTGCATGGGGTGTGTTTGGAACATTTTGTCAGCAGCCGAGTCCAAAATTCAGCCGTTCCCCATCTCAGCCCAGAAAGCAGGTAGAACAAGTTTTGTGGTGCCTTTCAGCTGCCTACCGGGGTAGTGTAAAAAACTACCAACAGAACTCGTTTCTGGCACCTTTGCCGGTGGAGCTGTGCATGGGGTGTGTTTGGAACATTTTGTCAGCAGCCGAGTCCAAAATTCAGCGATTCCCCATCTAAGCCCAGAAAGCAGGTAGAACAAGTTTTTTGGTGCCTTTCAGCTGCCTACCGGGGTAGTGTAAAAACTACTAAAAGAACTCCTTTCTCGCACCTTCCCCGGTGGAGTTGTGCATGGGGTGTGTTTGGAACATTTTGTCAGCAGCCGAGTCCAAAATTCAGCCGTTCCCCATCTCAGCCCAGAAAGCAGGTAGAACAAGTTTTGTGGTGCCTTTCAGCTGCCTACCGGGGTAGTGTAAAAACTACCAACAGAACTCGTTTCTGGCACCTTCCCCGGTGGAGGTGTGCATGGGGTGTGTTTGGAACATTTTGTCACCAGCCGAGTCCAAAATTCAGCGATTCCCCATCTCAGCCCAGAAAGCAGGTAGAACAAGTTTTGTGGTGCCTTTCAGCTGCCTACCGGGGTAGTGTAAAAACTACCAACAGAACTCGTTTCTGGCACCTTTGCCGGTGGAGCTGTGCATGGGGTGTGTTTGGAACATTTTGTCAGCAGCCGAGTCCAAAATTCAGCGATTCCCCATCTAAGCCCAGAAAGCAGGTAGAACAAGTTTTGTGGTGCCTTTCAGCTGCCTACCGGGGTACTGTAAAAACTACCAACAGAACTCGTTTCTGGCACCTTCCTCGGTGGAGCTGTGCATGGGGTGTGTTTGGAACATTTTGTCACCAGCCGAGTCCAAAATTCAGCCGTTCCCCATCTCAGCCCAGAAAGCAGGTAGAACAAGTTTTGTGGTGCCTTTCAGCTGCCTACCGGGGTACTGTAAAAACTACCAACAGAACTCGTTTCTGGCACCTTCCCCGGTGGAGTTGTGCATGGGGTGTGTTTGGAATATTTTGTTACCAGCCGAGTCCAAAATTCAGCTGTTCCCCATCTCTAGCCCAGGAAGCAGATAAGAACCGGTTTTATGGTGCCTTTCAGCTGCCTACCGGGGTAGTGTAAAAACTACCAACAGAACTCGTTTCTGGCACCTTCCCCGGTGGAGCTGTGCATGGGGTGTGTTTGGAACATTTTGTTACCAGCCGAGTCCAAAATTCAGCTGTTCCCCATCTCAGCCCAGAAAGCAGGTAGAACAAGTTTTTTGGTGCCTTTCAGCTGCCTACCGGGGTAGTGTAAAAACTACCAACAGAACTCGTTTCTGGCACCTTCCCCGGTGGAGTTGTGCATGGGGTGTGTTTGGAACATTTTGTCAGCAGCCGAGTCCAAAATACAGCCGTTCCCCATCTCAGCCCAGAAAGCAGGTAGAACAAGTTTTGTGGTGCCTTTCAGCTGCCTACCGGGGTAGTGTAAAAACTACCAACAGAACTCGTTTCTGGCACCTTTGCCGGTGGAGCTGTGCATGGGGTGTGTTTGGAACATTTTGTTACCAGCCGAGTCCAAAATTCAGCCGTTCCCCATCTCTAGCCCAGGAAGCAGATAGAACCGGTTTCGTGGTGCCTTTCAGCTGCCTACTGGGGTACTGTAAAAACTACCAACAGAACTCGTTTCTGGCACCTTTGCCGGTGGAGCTGTGCATGGGGTGTGTTTGGAACATTTTGTCACCAGCCGAGTCCAAAATTCAGCCGTTCCCCATCTCAGCCCAGAAAGCAGGTAGAACAAGTTTTGTGGTGCCTTTCAGCTGCCTACCGGGGTAGTGTAAAAACTACCAACAGAACTCGTTTTTGGCACCTTCCGCGGTGGAGTTGTGCATGGGGTGTGTTTGGAACATTTTGTTACCAGCCGAGTCCAAAATTCAGCCGTTCCCCATCTCAGCCCAGAAAGCAGGTAGAAAAACTTTTGTGGTGCCTTTCAGCTGCCTACCGGGGTACTGTAAAAACTACCAACAGAACTCGTTTCTGGCACCTTTGCCGGTGGAGTTGTGCATGGGGTGTGTTTGGAACATTTTGTCAGCAGCCGAGTCCAAAATTCAGCCGTTCCCCATCTCAGCCCAGAAAGCAGGTAGAACAAGTTTTGTGGTGCCTTTCAGCTGCCTACCGGGGTAGTGTAAAAACTACCAACAGAACTCGTTTCTGGCACCTTTGCCGGTGGAGCTGTGCATGGGGTGTGTTTGGAACATTTTGTCAGCAGCCGAGTCCAAAATTCAGCGATTCCCCATCTAAGCCCAGAAAGCAGGTAGAACAAGTTTTTTGGTGCCTTTCAGCTGCCTACCGGGGTAGTGTAAAAACTACTAAAAGAACTCCTTTCTCGCACCTTCCCCGGTGGAGTTGTGCATGGGGTGTGTTTGGAACATTTTGTCACCAGCCGAGTCCAAAATTCAGCCGTTCCCCATCTCAGCCCAGAAAGCAGGTAGAACAAGTTTTGTGGTGCCTTTCAGCTGCCTACCGGGGTACTGTAAAAACTACCAACAGAACTCGTTTCTGGCACCTTCCCCGGTGGAGTTGTGCATGGGGTGTGTTTGGAATATTTTGTTACCAGCCGAGTCCAAAATTCAGCTGTTCCCCATCTCTAGCCCAGGAAGCAGATAAGAACCGGTTTTATGGTGCCTTTCAGCTGCCTACCGGGGTAGTGTAAAAACTACCAACAGAACTCGTTTCTGGCACCTTCCCCGGTGGAGCTGTGCATGGGGTGTGTTTGGAACATTTTGTTACCAGCCGAGTCCAAAATTCAGCCGTTCCCCATCTCAGCCCAGAAAGCAGGTAGAACAAGTTTTTTGGTGCCTTTCAGCTGCCTACCGGGGTAGTGTAAAAACTACCAACAGAACTCCTTTCTGGCACCTTCCCCGGTGGAGTTGTGCATGGGGTGTGTTTGGAACATTTTGTCACCAGCCGAGTCCAAAACTCAGCCGTTCCCCATCTCAGCCCAGAAAGCAGGTAGAACAAGTTTTGTGGTGCCTTTCAGCTGCCTACCGGGGTAGTGTAAAAACTACCAACAGAACTCGTTTCTGGCACCTTTGCCGGTGGAGCTGTGCATGGGGTGTGTTTGGAACATTTTGTTACCAGCCGAGTCCAAAATTCAGCCGTTCCCCATCTCTAGCCCAGGAAGCAGATAGAACCGGTTTCGTGGTGCCTTTCAGCTGCCTACTGGGGTACTGTAAAAACTACCAACAGAACTCGTTTCTGGCACCTTTGCCGGTGGAGCTGTGCATGGGGTGTGTTTGGAACATTTTGTCACCAGCCGAGTCCAAAATTCAGCCGTTCCCCATCTCAGCCCAGAAAGCAGGTAGAACAAGTTTTGTGGTGCCTTTCAGCTGCCTACCGGGGTAGTGTAAAAACTACCAACAGAACTCGTTTTTGGCACCTTCCGCGGTGGAGTTGTGCATGGGGTGTGTTTGGAACATTTTGTTACCAGCCGAGTCCAAAATTCAGCCGTTCCCCATCTCAGCCCAGAAAGCAGGTAGAACAAGTTTTGTGGTGCCTTTCAGCTGCCTACCGGGGTAGTGTAAAAACTACCAACAGAACTCGTTTCTGGCACCTTCCCCGGTGGAGTTGTGCATGGGGTGTGTTTGGAACATTTTGTCACCAGCCGAGTCCAAAATACAGCCGTTCCCCATCTCAGCCCAGAAAGCAGGTAGAACAAGTTTTGTGGTGCCTTTCAGCTGCCTACCGGGGTAGTGTAAAAACTACCAACAGAACTCGTTTCTGGCACCTTCCTCGGTGGAGTTGTGCATGGGGTGTGTTTGGAACATTTTGTTACCAGCCGAGTCCAAAACTCAGCTGTTCCCCATCTCAGCCCAGAAAGCAGGTAGAAAAACTTTTGTGGTGCCTTTCAGCTGCCTACCGGGGTAGTGTAAAAACTACCAACAGAACTCGTTTCTGGCACCTTCCCCGGTGGAGTTGTGCATGGGGTGTGTTTGGAACATTTTGTCAGCAGCCGAGTCCAAAATTCAGCGATTCCCCATCTCAGCCCAGAAAGCAGGTAGAACAAGTTTTGTGGTGCCTTTCAGCTGCCTACCGGGGTAGTGTAAAAACTACCAACAGAACTCGTTTCTGGCACCTTCCCCGGTGGAGTTGTGCATGGGGTGTGTTTGGAACATTTTGTCACCAGCCGAGTCCAAAACTCAGCCGTTCCCCATCTCAGCCCAGAAAGCAGGTAGAACAAGTTTTGTGGTGCCTTTCTCTTGCCTACCGGGGTAGTGTAAAAACTACCAACAGAACTCGTTTCTGGCACCTTCCCCGGTGGAGTTGTGCATGGGGTGTGTTTGGAACATTTTGTCACCAGCCGAGTCCAAAATTCAGCCGTTCCCCATCTCTAGCCCTGGAAGCAGATAAGAACCGGTTTTATGGTGCCTTTCAGCTGCCTACCGGGGTAGTGTAAAAACTACCAACAGAACTCGTTTCTGGCACCTTCCCCGGTGGAGTTGTGCATGGGGTGTGTTTGGAACATTTTGTCAGCAGCCGAGTCCAAAATTCAGCGATTCCCCATCTCAGCCCAGAAAGCAGGTAGAACAAGTTTTGTGGTGCCTTTCAGCTGCCTACCGGGGTAGTGTAAAAACTACCAACAGAACTCGTTTCTGGCACCTTTGCGGGTGGAGTTGTGCATGGGGTGTGTTTGGAACATTTTGTCACCAGCCGAGTCCAAAATTCAGCCGTTCCCCATCTCAGCCCAGAAAGCAGGTAGAACAAGTTTTGTGGTGCCTTTCAGCTGCCTACCGGGGTAGTGTAAAAACTACCAACAGAACTCGTTTCTGGCACCTTCCCCGGTGGAGTTGTGCATGGGGTGTGTTTGGAACATTTTGTCACCAGCCGAGTCCAAAACTCAGCTGTTCCCCATCTCAGCCCAGAAAGCAGGTAGAACAAGTTTTGTGGTGCCTTTCTCTTGCCTACCGGGGTAGTGTAAAAACTACCAACAGAACTCGTTTCTGGCACCTTCCTCGGTGGAGTTGTGCATGGGGTGTGTTTGGAACATTTTGTCAGCAGCCGAGTCCAAAACTCAGCTGTTCCCCATCTCAGCCCAGAAAGCAGGTAGAAAAACTTTTGTGGTGCCTTTCAGCTGCCTACCGGGGTAGTGTAAAAACTACCAACAGAACTCGTTTCTGGCACCTTCCCCGGTGGAGTTGTGCATGGGGTGTGTTTGGAACATTTTGTCAGCAGCCGAGTCCAAAATTCAGCGATTCCCCATCTCAGCCCAGAAAGCAGGTAGAACAAGTTTTGTGGTGCCTTTCAGCTGCCTACCGGGGTAGTGTAAAAACTACCAACAGAACTCGTTTTTGGCACCTTCCTCGGTGGAGTTGTGCATGGGGTGTGTTTGGAACATTTTGTCAGCAGCCGAGTCCAAAATTCAGCCGTTCCCCATCTCTAGCCCTGGAAGCAGGTAAGAACCGTTTTTATGGTTCCTTTCAGCTGCCTACCGGGGTAGTGTAAAAACTACCAACAGAACTCATTTCTGGCACCTTCCCCGGTGGAGTTGTGCATGGGGTGTGTTTGGAACATTTTGTCACCAGCCGAGTCCAAAATTCAGCCGTTCCCCATCTCAGCCCAGAAAGCAGGTAGAACAAGTTTTGTGGTGCCTTTCAGCTGCCTACCGGGGTAGTGTAAAAACTACCAACAGAACTCGTTTCTGGCACCTTCCCCGGTGGAGCTGTGCATGGGGTGTGTTTGGAACATTTTGTCACCAGCCGAGTCCAAAATTCAGCCGTTCCCCATCTCAGCCCAGAAAGCAGGTAGAACAAGTTTTGTGGTGCCTTTCAGCTGCCTACCGGGGTAGTGTAAAAACTACCAACAGAACTCGTTTCTGGCACCTTTGCGGGTGGAGTTGTGCATGGGGTGTGTTTGGAACATTTTGTCACCAGCCGAGTCCAAAATTCAGCGATTCCCCATCTCAGCCCAGAAAGCAGGTAGAAAAACTTTTGTGGTGCCTTTCAGCTGCCTACCGGGGTAGTGTAAAAACTACCAACAGAACTCGTTTCTGGCACCTTCCCCGGTGGAGTTGTGCATGGGGTGTGTTTGGAACATTTTGTCACCAGCCGAGTCCAAAACTCAGCTGTTCCCCATCTCAGCCCAGAAAGCAGGTAGAAAAACTTTTGTGGTGCCTTTCAGCTGCCTACCGGGGTAGTGTAAAAACTACCAACAGAACTCGTTTCTGGCACCTTCCTCGGTGGAGTTGTGCATGGGGTGTGTTTGGAACATTTTGTCACCAGCCGAGTCCAAAATTCAGCGATTCCCCATCTCAGCCCAGAAAGCAGGTAGAACAAGTTTTGTGGTGCCTTTCAGCTGCCTACCGGGGTAGTGTAAAAACTACCAACAGAACTCGTTTCTGGCACCTTCCTCGGTGGAGTTGTGCATGGGGTGTGTTTGGAACATTTTGTCACCAGCCGAGTCCAAAATTCAGCGATTCCCCATCTCAGCCCAGAAAGCAGGTACAACAAGTTTTGTGGTGCCTTTCAGCTGCCTACCGGGGTAGTGTAAAAACTACCAACAGAACTCGTTTCTGGCACCTTTGCGGGTGGAGTTGTGCATGGGGTGTGTTTGGAACATTTTGTCACCAGCCGAGTCCAAAATTCAGCCGTTCCCCATCTCAGCCCAGAAAGCAGGTAGAACAAGTTTTGTGGTGCCTTTCTCTTGCCTACCGGGGTAGTGTAAAAACTACCAACAGAACTCGTTTCTGGCACCTTCCTCGGTGGAGTTGTGCATGGGGTGTGTTTGGAACATTTTGTCAGCAGCCGAGTCCAAAACTCAGCTGTTCCCCATCTCAGCCCAGAAAGCAGGTAGAAAAACTTTTGTGGTGCCTTTCAGCTGCCTACCGGGGTAGTGTAAAAACTACCAACAGAACTCGTTTCTGGCACCTTCCCCGGTGGAGTTGTGCATGGGGTGTGTTTGGAACATTTTGTCAGCAGCCGAGTCCAAAATTCAGCGATTCCCCATCTCAGCCCAGAAAGCAGGTAGAACAAGTTTTGTGGTGCCTTTCAGCTGCCTACCGGGGTAGTGTAAAAACCACCAACAGAACTCGTTTCTGGCACCTTCCTCGGTGGAGTTGTGCATGGGGTGTGTTTGGAACATTTTGTCACCAGCCGAGTCCAAAATTCAGCCGTTCCCCATCTCAGCCCAGAAAGCAGGTAGAACAAGTTTTGTGGTGCCTTTCAGCTGCCTACCGGGGTACTGTAAAAACTACCAACAGAACTCGTTTCTGGCACCTTTGCGGGTGGAGTTGTGCATGGGGTGTGTTTGGAACATTTTGTCAGCAGCCGAGTCCAAAATTCAGCCGTTCCCCATCTCAGCCCAGAAAGCAGGTAGAACAAGTTTTGTGGTGCCTTTCAGCTGCCTACCGGGGTAGTGTAAAAACTACCAACAGAACTCGTTTCTGGCACCTTTGCGGGTGGAGTTGTGCATGGGGTGTGTTTGGAACATTTTGTCACCAGCCGAGTCCAAAATTCAGCGATTCCCCATCTCAGCCCAGAAAGCAGGTAGAACAAGTTTTGTGGTGCCTTTCAGCTGCCTACCGGGGTAGTGTAAAAACTACCAACAGAACTCGTTTCTGGCACCTTCCCCGGTGGAGTTGTGCATGGGGTGTGTTTGGAACATTTTGTCACCAGCCGAATCCAAAACTCAGCTGTTCCCCATCTCAGCCCAGAAAGCAGGTAGAAAAACTTTTGTGGTGCCTTTCAGCTGCCTACCGGGGTAGTGTAAAAACTACCAACAGAACTCGTTTCTGGCACCTTCCTCGGTGGAGTTGTGCATGGGGTGTGTTTGGAACATTTTGTCACCAGCCGAGTCCAAAACTCAGCTGTTCCCCATCTCAGCCCAGAAAGCAGGTAGAAAAACTTTTGTGGTGCCTTTCAGCTGCCTACCGGGGTAGTGTAAAAACTACCAACAGAACTCGTTTCTGGCACCTTCCCCGGTGGAGTTGTGCATGGGGTGTGTTTGGAACATTTTGTCAGCAGCCGAGTCCAAAATTCAGCGATTCCCCATCTCAGCCCAGAAAGGAGGTAGAACAAGTTTTGTGGTGCCTTTCAGCTGCCTACCGGGGTAGTGTAAAAACTACCAACAGAACTCGTTTCTGGCACCTTCCTCGGTGGAGTTGTGCATGGGGTGTGTTTGGAACATTTTGTCACCAGCCGAGTCCAAAATTCAGCGATTCCCCATCTCAGCCCAGAAAGCAGGTACAACAAGTTTTGTGGTGCCTTTCAGCTGCCTACCGGGGTAGTGTAAAAACTACCAACAGAACTCGTTTTTGGCACCTTCCCCGGTGGAGGTGTGCATGGGGTGTGTTTGGAACATTTTGTTACCAGCCGAGTCCAAAACTCAGCTGTTCCCCATCTCAGCCCAGAAAGCAGGTAGAACAAGTTTTGTGGTGCCTTTCAGCTGCCTACCGGGGTAGTGTAAAAACTACCAACAGAACTCATTTCTGGCACCTTCCCCGGTGGAGCTGTGCATGGGGTGTGTTTGGAACATTTTGTTACCAGCCGAGTCCAAAATTCAGCCGTTCCCCATCTCAGCCAAGAAAGCAGGTAGAACAAGTTTTGTGGTGCCTTTCAGCTGCCTACCGGGGTAGTGTAAAAACTACCAACAGAACTCGTTTCTGGCACCTTCCCCGGTGGAGTTGTGCATGGGGTGTGTTTGGAACATTTTGTCACCAGCCGAGTCCAAAATTCAGCTGTTCCCCATCTCAGCCCAGAAAGCAGGTAGAACAAGTTTTGTGGTGCCTTTCAGCTGCCTACCGGGGTAGTGTAAAAACTACCAACAGAACTCGTTTCTGGCACCTTCCCCGGTGGAGCTGTGCATGGGGTGTGTTTGGAACATTTTGTCACCAGCCGAGTCCAAAATTCAGCCGTTCCCCATCTCAGCCCAGAAAGCAGGTAGAACAAGTTTTGTGGTGCCTTTCAGCTGCCTACCGGGGTACTGTAAAAACTACCAACAGAACTCGTTTCTGGCACCTTCCCCGGTGGAGTTGTGCATGGGGTGTGTTTGGAACATTTTGTCACCAGCCGAGTCCAAAATTCAGCGATTCCCCATCTCAGCCCAGAAAGCAGGTAGAACAAGTTTTGTGGTGCCTTTCAGCTGCCTACCGGGGTACTGTAAAAACTACCAACAGAACTCGTTTCTGGCACCTTCCCCGGTGGAGTTGTGCATGGGGTGTGTTTGGGACATTTTGTTACCAGCCGAGTCCAAAATTCAGCTGTTCCCCATCTCTAGCCCAGGAAGCAGATAAGAACAGGTTTTATGGTGCCTTTCAGCTGCCTACCGGGGTACTGTAAAAACTACCAACAGAACTCGTTTTTGGCACCTTCCCCGGTGGAGTTGTGCATGGGGTGTGTTTGGAACATTTTGTCACCAGCCGAATCCAAAACTCAGCTGTTCCCCATCTCAGCCCAGAAAGCAGGTAGAAAAACTTTTGTGGTGCCTTTCAGCTGCCTACCGGGGTAGTGTAAAAACTACCAACAGAACTCGTTTCTGGCACCTTGCCCGGTGGAGTTGTGCATGGGGTGTGTTTGGGACATTTTGTTACCAGCCGAGTCCAAAATTCAGCGATTCCCCATCTCTAGCCCAGGAAGCAGATAAGAACAGCTTTTATGGTGCCTTTCAGCTGCCTACCGGGGTAGTGTAAAAACTACCAACAGAACTCGTTTTTGGCACCTTCCCCGGTGGAGTTGTGCATGGGGTGTGTTTGGAACATTTTGTCACCAGCCGAATCCAAAACTCAGCTGTTCCCCATCTCAGCCCAGAAAGCAGGTAGAAAAACTTTTGTGGTGCCTTTCAGCTGCCTACCGGGGTAGTGTAAAAACTACCAACAGAACTCGTTTCTGGCACCTTCCCCGGTGGAGTTGTGCATGGGGTGTGTTTGGAACATTTTGTCAGCAACCGAGTCCAAAACTCAGCCGTTCCCCATCTCAGCCCAGAAAGCAGGTAGAAAAACTTTTGTGGTGCCTTTCAGCTGCCTACCGGGGTAGTGTAAAAACTACCAACAGAACTCGTTTCTGGCACCTTCCCCGGTGGAGCTGTGCATGGGGTGTGTTTGGAACATTTTGTTACCAGCCGAGTCCAAAATTGAGCCGTTCCCCATCTCTAGGCCAGGAAGCAGATAGAACCGGTTTTGTGGTGCCTTTCAGCTGCCTACCGGGGTACTGTAAAAACTACCAACAGAACTCGTTTCTGGCACCTTCCTCGGTGGAGTTGTGCATGGGGTGTGTTTGGAACATTTTGTCACCAGCCGAGTCCAAAACTCAGCTGTTCCCCATCTCAGCCCAGAAAGCAGGTAGAAAAACTTTTGTGGTGCCTTTCAGCTGCCTACCGGGGTAGTGTAAAAACTACCAACAGAACTCGTTTCTGGCACCTTTGCGGGTGGAGCTGTGCATGGGGTGTGTTTGGAACATTTTGTCACCAGCCGAGTCCAAAATTCAGCCGTTCCCCATCTCAGCCCAGAAAGCAGGTAGAACAAGTTTTGTGGTGCCTTTCAGCTGCCTACCGGGGTACTGTAAAAACTACCAACAGAACTCGTTTTTGGCACCTTGCCCGGTGGAGTTGTGCATGGGGTGTGTTTGGAACATTTTGTCACCAGCCGAGTCCAAAATTCAGCCGTTCCCCATCTCAGCCCAGAAAGCAGGTAGAACAAGTTTTGTGGTGCCTTTCAGCTGCCTACCGGGGTACTGTAAAAACTACCAACAGAACTCGTTTCTGGCACCTTCCCCGGTGGAGCTGTGCATGGGGTGTGTTTGGAACATTTTGTCACCAGCCGAGTCCAAAATTCAGCCGTTCCCCATCTCAGCCCAGAAAGCAGGTAGAACAAGTTTTGTGGTGCCTTTCAGCTGCCTACCGGGGTAGTGTAAAAACTACCAACAGAACTCGTTTCTGGCACCTTCCCCGGTGGAGTTGTGCATGGGGTGTGTTTGGAACATTTTGTCACCAGCCGAGTCCAAAATTCAGCGATTCCCCATCTCAGCCCAGAAAGCAGGTAGAAAAACTTTTGTGGTGCCTTTCAGCTGCCTACCGGGGTACTGTAAAAACTACCAACAGAACTCGTTTCTGGCACCTTCCCCGGTGGAGTTGTGCATGGGGTGTGTTTGGGACATTTTGTTACCAGCCGAGTCCAAAATTCAGCTGTTCCCCATCTCTAGCCCAGGAAGCAGATAAGAACAGGTTTTATGGTGCCTTTCAGCTGCCTACCGGGGTACTGTAAAAACTACCAACAGAACTCGTTTTTGGCACCTTCCCCGGTGGAGTTGTGCATGGGGTGTGTTTGGAACATTTTGTCACCAGCCGAATCCAAAACTCAGCTGTTCCCCATCTCAGCCCAGAAAGCAGGTAGAAAAACTTTTGTGGTGCCTTTCAGCTGCCTACCGGGGTAGTGTAAAAACTACCAACAGAACTCGTTTCTGGCACCTTTGCGGGTGGAGCTGTGCATGGGGTGTGTTTGGAACATTTTGTCACCAGCCGAGTCCAAAATTCAGCCGTTCCCCATCTCAGCCCAGAAAGCAGGTAGAACAAGTTTTGTGGTGCCTTTCAGCTGCCTACCGGGGTAGTGTAAAAACTACCAACAGAACTCGTTTCTGGCACCTTCCCCGGTGGAGTTGTGCATGGGGTGTGTTTGGAACATTTTGTCACCAGCCGAGTCCAAAATTCAGCGATTCCCCATCTCAGCCCAGAAAGCAGGTAGAACAAGTTTTGTGGTGCCTTTCAGCTGCCTACCGGGGTAGTGTAAAAACTACCAACAGAACTCATTTCTGGCACCTTCCCCGGTGGAGTTGTGCATGGGGTGTGTTTGGGACATTTTGTTACCAGCCGAGTCCAAAATTCAGCTGTTCCCCATCTCTAGCCCAGGAAGCAGATAAGAACAGGTTTTATGGTGCCTTTCAGCTGCCTACCCGGGGTAGTGTAAAAACTACCAACAGAACTCGTTTTTGGCACCTTCCCCGGTGGAGTTGTGCATGGGGTGTGTTTGGAACATTTTGTCACCAGCCGAATCCAAAACTCAGCTGTTCCCCATCTCAGCCCAGAAAGCAGGTAGAAAAACTTTTGTGGTGCCTTTCAGCTGCCTACCGGGGTAGTGTAAAAACTACCAACAGAACTCGTTTCTGGCACCTTCCCCGGTGGAGTTGTGCATGGGGTGTGTTTGGAACATTTTGTCAGCAGCCGAGTCCAAAATTCAGCCGTTCCCCATCTCAGCCCAGAAAGCAGGTAGAACAAGTTTTGTGGTGCCTTTCAGCTGCCTACCGGGGTACTGTAAAAACTACCAACAGAACTCGTTTCTGGCACCTTTGCCGGTGGAGCTGTGCATGGGGTGTGTTTGGAACATTTTGTCACCAGCCGAGTCCAAAATTCAGCCGTTCCCCATCTCAGCCCAGAAAGCAGGTAGAACAAGTTTTGTGGTGCCTTTCAGCTGCCTACCAGGGTAGTGTAAAAACTACCAACAGAACTCGTTTCTGGCACCTTCCCCGGTGGAGTTGTGCATGGGGTGTGTTTGGAACATTTTGTCACCAGCCGAGTCCAAAACTCAGCTGTTCCCCATCTCAGCCCAGAAAGCAGGTAGAACAAGTTTTGTGGTGCCTTTCAGCTGCCTACCGGGGTAGTGTAAAAACTACCAACAGAACTCGTTTCTGGCACCTTTGCGGGTGGAGCTGTGCATGGGGTGTGTTTGGAACATTTTGTCACCAGCCGAGTCCAAAATTCAGCCGTTCCCCATCTCAGCCCAGAAAGCAGGTAGAACAAGTTTTGTGGTGCCTTTCAGCTGCCTACCAGGGTAGTGTAAAAACTACCAACAGAACTCGTTTCTGGCACCTTTGCGGGTGGAGTTGTGCATGGCGTGTGTTTGGAACATTTTGTCACCAGCCGAGTCCAAAATTCAGCCGTTCCCCATCTAAGCCCAGAAAGCAGGTAGAAAAACTTTTGTGGTGCCTTTCAGCTGCCTACCGGGGTAGTGTAAAAACTACCAACAGAACTCGTTTCTGGCACCTTTGCGGGTGGAGCTGTGCATGGGGTGTGTTTGGAACATTTTGTCACCAGCCGAGTCCAAAATTCAGCCGTTCCCCATCTCAGCCCAGAAAGCAGGTAGAACAAGTTTTGTGGTGCCTTTCAGCTGCCTACCGGGGTAGTGTAAAAACTACCAACAGAACTCGTTTTTGGCACCTTCCCCGGTGGAGTTGTGCATGGGGTGTGTTTGGAACATTCTCTCACCAGCCAAGTCCAAAATTCAGCTCTTCCCCATCTCTAGCCCAGAAAGCAGGTAGAACAAGTTTTGTGGTGCCTTTCAGCTGCCTACCGGGGTAGTGTAAAAACTACCAACAGAACTCGTTTCTGGCACCTTCCCCGGTGGAGTTGTGCATGGGGTGTGTTTGGAACGTTTTGTCAGCAGCCGAGTCCAAAATTCAGCTGATCCCCATCTCTAGCCCAGGAAGCAGATAAGAACCGGTTTTATGGTGCCTTTCAGCTGCCTACCGGGGTAGTGTAAAAACTACCAACAGAACTCGTTTCTGGCACCTTCCTCGGTGGAGTTGTGCATGGCGTGTGTTTGGAACATTTTGTCACCAGCCGAGTCCAAAATTCAGCCGTTCCCCATCTCAGCCCAGAAAGCAGGTAGAACAAGTTTTGTGGTGCCTTTCAGCTGCCTACCGGGGTAGTGTAAAAACTACTAAAAGAACTCGTTTCTGGCACCTTCCCCGGTGGAGTTGTGCGTGGGGTGTGTTTGGAACATTTTGTCAGCAGCCGAGTCCAAAATTCAGCGATTCCCCATCTCAGCCCAGAAAGCAGGTAGAACAAGTTTTGTGGTGCCTTTCAGCTGCCTACCGGGGTAGTGTAAAAACTACCAACAGAACTCGTTTCTGGCACCTTTGCGGGTGGAGTTGTGCATGGGGTGTGTTTGGAACATTTTCTCACCAGCCGAGTCCAAAATTCAGCCGTTCCCCATCTCAGCCCAGAAAGCAGGTAGAACAAGTTTTGTGGTGCCTTTCAGCTGCCTACCGGGGTAGTGTAAAAACTACTAAAAGAACTCCTTTCTCGCACCTTCCCCGGTGGAGTTGTGCATGGGGTGTGTTTGGAACGTTTTGTCACCAGCCAAGTCCAAAATTCAGCCGTTCCCCATCTCAGCCCAGAAAGCAGATAGAACAAGTTTTGTGGTGCCTTTCAGCTGCCTACCAGGGTACTGTAAAAACTACCAACAGAACTCGTTTCTGGCACCTTTGCCGGTGGAGCTGTGCATGGGGTGTTTTTGGAACATTTTGTTACCAGCCGAGTCCAAAACTCAGCGATTCCCCATCTCAGCCCAGAAAGCAGGTATAACAAGTTTTGTGGTGCCTTTCAGCTGCCTACCGGGGTAGTGTAAAAACTACTAAAAGAACTCCTTTCTCGCACCTTCCCCGGTGGAGCTGTGCATGGGGTGTGTTTGGAACATTTTGTCACCAGCCGAGTCCAAAATTCAGCCGTTCCCCATCTCAGCCCAGAAAGCAGGTAGAAAAACTTTTGTGGTGCCTTTCAGCTGCCTACCGGGGTAGTGTAAAAACTACCAACAGAACTCGTTTCTGGCACCTTTGCGGGTGGAGTTGTGCATGGGGTGTGTTTGGAACATTTTGTCACCAGCCGAGTCCAAAACTCAGCTGTTCCCCATCTCAGCCCAGAAAGCAGGTAGAAAAACTTTTGTGGTGCCTTTCAGCTGCCTACCGGGGTAGTGTAAAAACTACCAACAGAACTCGTTTCTGGCACCTTCCCCGGTGGAGTTGTGCATGGGGTGTGTTTGGAACATTTTGTCAGCAGCCGAGTCCAAAAATCAGCTGTTCCCCATCTCAGCCCAGAAAGCAGGTAGAACAAGTTTTGTGGTGCCTTTCAGCTGCCTACCGGGGTAGTGTAAAAACTACCAACAGAACTCGTTTCTGGCACCTTCCCCGGTGGAGTTGTGCATGGGGTGTGTTTGGAACATTTTGTCACCAGCCGAGTCCAAAATTCAGCCGTTCCCCATCTCAGCCCAGAAAGCAGGTAGAACAAGTTTTGTGGTGCCTTTCAGCTGCCTACCGGGGTAGTGTAAAAACTACCAACAGAACTCGTTTCTGGCACCTTTGCGGGTGGAGTTGTGCATGGGGTGTGTTTGGAACATTTTGTCACCAGCCGAGTCCAAAATTCAGCGCTTCCCCATCTCAGCCCAGAAAGCAGGTAGAACAAGTTTTGTGGTGCCTTTCTCTTACCTACCGGGGTAGTGTAAAAACTACCAACAGAACTCGTTTCTGGCACCTTCCCCGGTGGAGTTGTGCATGGGGTGTGTTTGGAACATTTTGTCACCAGCCGAGTCCAAAATTCAGCCGTTCCCCATCTCTAGCCCTGGAAGCAGATAAGAACCGGTTTTATGGTTCCTTTCAGCTGCCTACCGGGGTAGTGTAAAAACTACCAACAGAACTCGTTTCTGGCACCTTTGCGGGTGGAGCTGTGCATGGGGTGTGTTTGGAACATTTTGTCACCAGCCGAGTCCAAAACTCAGCTGTTCCCCATCTCAGCCCAGAAAGCAGGTAGAAAAACTTTTGTGGTGCCTTTCAGCTGCCTACCGGGGTAGTGTAAAAACTACCAACAGAACTCGTTTTTGGCACCTTCCCCGGTGGAGTTGTGCATGGGGTGTGTTTGGAACATTTTGTCACCAGCCGAGTCCAAAATTCAGCGATTCCCCATCTAAGCCCAGAAAGCAGGTAGAACAAGTTTTGTGGTGCCTTTCAGCTGCCTACCGGGGTAGTGTAAAAACTACCAACAGAACTCGTTTCTGGCACCTTCCCCGGTGGAGTTGTGCATGGGGTGTGTTTGGAACATTTTGTCACCAGCCGAGTCCAAAATTCAGCTGTTCGCCATCTCTAGCCCTGGAAGCAGATAAGAACCGGTTTTATGGTTCCTTTCAGCTGCCTACCGGGGTAGTGTAAAAACTACCAACAGAACTCGTTTCTGGCACCTTCCCCGGTGGAGTTGTGCATGGGGTGTGTTTGGAACATTTTGTCACCAGCCGAGTCCAAAATTCAGCGATTCCCCATCTCTAGCCCAGAAAGCAGGTAGAACAAGTTTTGTGGTGCCTTTCAGCTGCCTACCGGGGTAGTGTAAAAACTACCAACAGAACTCGTTTCTGGCACCTTCCCCGGTGGAGTTGTGCATGGGGTGTGTTTGGAACATTTTGTCACCAGCCGAGTCCAAAATTCAGCCGTTCCCCATCTCAGCCCAGAAAGCAGGTAGAAAAACTTTTGTGGTGCCTTTCTGCTGCCTACCGGGGTAGTGTAAAAACTACCAACAGAACTCGTTTCTGGCACCTTCCCCGGTGGAGTTGTGCATGGGGTGTGTTTGGAACATTTTGTCACCAGCCGAGTCCAAAATTCAGCGATTCCCCATCTCAGCCCAGAAAGCAGGTACAACAAGTTTTGTGGTGCCTTTCAGCTGCCTACCGGGGTAGTGTAAAAACTAGTAAAAGAACTCCTTTCTCGCACCTTCCCCGGTGGAGCTGTGCATGGGGTGTGTTTGGAACGTTTTGTCACCAGCCGAGTCCAAAATTCAGCCGTTCCCCATCTCAGCCCAGAAAGCAGGTAGAACAAGTTTTGTGGTGCCTTTCAGCTGCCTACCGGGGTAGTGTAAAAACTACCAACAGAACTCGTTTCTGGCACCTTCCCCGGTGGAGTTGTGCATGGGGTGTGTTTGGAACATTTTGTCACCAGCCGAGTCCAAAATTCAGCGATTCCCCATCTCAGCCCAGAAAGCAGGTAGAACAAGTTTTGTGGTGCCTTTCAGCTGCCTACCGGGGTAGTGTGAAAACTACCAACAGAACTCGTTTCTGGCACCTTTGCGGGTGGAGCTGTGCGTGGGGTGTGTTTGGAACATTTTGTCAGCAGCCGAGTCCAAAATTCAGCCGTTCCCCATCTCAGCCCAGAAAGCAGGTAGAACAAGTTTTGTGGTGCCTTTCAGCTGCCTACCGGGGTAGTGTAAAAACTACCAACAGAACTCGTTTCTGGCTCCTTTGCCGGTGGAGCTGTGCATGGGGTGTGTTTGGAACATTTTGTTACCAGCCGAGTCCAAAACTCAGCTGTTCTCCATCTCAGCCCAGAAAGCAGGTAGAAAAACTTTTGTGGTGCCTTTCAGCTGCCTACCGGGGTAGTGTAAAAACTACCAACAGAACTCGTTTCTGGCACCTTCCTCGGTGGAGTTGTGCATGGGGTGTGTTTGGAACATTTTGTCAGCAGCCGAGTCCAAAATTCAGCGATTCCCCATCTCCGCCCAGAAAGCAGGTAGAACAAGTTTTGTGGTGCCTTTCAGCTGCCTACCGGGGTAGTGTAAAAACTACCAACAGAACTCGTCTCTGGCACCTTCCCCGGTGGAGTTGTGCATGGGGTGTGTTTGGAACATTTTGTCACCAGCCGAGTCCAAAATTCAGCGATTCCCCATCTCAGCCCAGAAAGCAGGTAGAACAAGTTTTGTGGTGCCTTTCAGCTGCCTACCGGGGTAGTGTAAAAACTACCAACAGAACTCGTCTCTGGCACCTTTGCGGGTGGAGTTGTGCATGGGGTGTGTTTGGAACATTTTGTCACCAGCCGAGTCCAAAATTCAGCGATTCCCCATCTCAGCCCAGAAAGCAGGTAGAACAAGTTTTGTGGTGCCTTTCAGCTGCCTACCGGGGTAGTGTAAAAACTACCAACAGAACTCGTTTCTGGCACCTTCCCCGGTGGAGTTGTGCATGGGGTGTGTTTGGAACATTTTGTTACCAGCCGAGTCCAAAACTCAGCTGTTCCCCATCTCAGCCCAGAAAGCAGGTAGAAAAACTTTTGTGGTGCCTTTCAGCTGCCTACCGGGGTAGTGTAAAAACTACCAACAGAACTCGTTTCTGGCACCTTTGCCGGTGGAGCTCTGCATGGGGTGTGTTTGGAATATTTTGTTACCAGCCGAGTCCAAAATTCAGCCGTTCCCCATCTCAGCCCAGAAAGCAGGTAGAACAAGTTTTGTGGTGCCTTTCAGCTGCCTACCGGGGTAGTGTAAAAACTACCAACAGAACTCGTTTCTGGCACCTTCCCCGGTGGAGTTGTGCATGGGGTGTGTTTGGAACATTTTGTCACCAGCCGAGTCCAAAATTCAGCGATTCCCCATCTCAGCCCAGAAAGCAGGTAGAACAAGTTTTGTGGTGCCTTTCAGCTGCCTACCGGGGTAGTGTAAAAACTAGTAAAAGAACTCCTTTCTCGCACCTTCCCCGGTGGAGTTGTGCATGGGGTGTGTTTGGAACGTTTTGTCACCAGCCGAGTCCAAAATTCAGCCGTTCCCCAT